>NC_060891.1:27306878-27341878 GCF_014805685.1 Silurus meridionalis
GTGTGTGTGTGTGTGTGTGACTGAGAGGTTTTGAAAAGGCATTGAAAAACAATAATTAAACTTTCATATCACAGAAATTGCCCAATGTTGCAAATTCAAATGTTGATAACAAATAATGCAAACTCGTGGCTACCAGTTCAGAATACAGAGAAATAAAAATATATCACCTTGGAATATAGAAAACAAAATATAAAGAACTGGAAATAGAGCCAACTGGGAATATTGGGTGTGTAAAATGATAAAAGTGGATTCTGGGAAAACAGGAAAATAGGAATTTTTAGTGCAGAAAATACTGGGAATTTATTCACTTATATATATAGGATCAATTATGTGGGATAAAAAACACTGGGAACATACTTCTGGAAATACTGGGCACTTTGAATAAAGTACTGTGAATATGTAAAACTGGGAATATAGGAAACATTACAAACTGGGAATATAGGAAATTAATAAAATTGGGAATTTAGGCCATATAGGTAACTGGGAATATAGTTCATTTAAATTTAGGAAACTGGAAATATAGGAAATTGGAATTATAGGGCACTGGAAATAAAAGAAAATTGAATTATAGGGCAATAGAAATATAGGAAACTGGGAATATAAAAATAGATGAAACTGGGAACATAGTTCAGTGTAAATGTAGGAAACTGGGAATAAAGTTCAGTAGAAATATAGGAAAGTGTGACTGTAGGAAATATTTGAAATATAGGACATTAGAATAATATGAGACTGAGAATGCGGGTAATTTATTTAGAATACATTTGGGAATGCAGGAAACTGAAAAATATAAAACTGTCCATATATGGTGCTGAGAATGTAGGAAATTAGTAATATATGAAACTGGGAGAACTGAGAATATAAGGAAATGGGAATATAGGATATTTGTATTATAGGGTTTTATATGTGGGAAACTGAGAACAAAGAAAGCTTGGAATACAGGGCACTGGGAAAAGTGTGGATATAGGGAACTGGGAATAAAATATAGGAGCTAAGAATATAAGGAACTGGAAATATAGGTTACTAGAATGAAGAACACTGGGAATATATTTCACTTGGAATCTAAAAAAAAGAACTGATAATACGGACCCTGGGAAAATGTATATATATTCTTCCCTCTCCTCGGTGCCATTAGGGCAGTAACTCACACGGTGTTTGTCTGCTGTATAATTGAACATGTCTGCTCCATTGATGTGTCGATTGCACACTGCATGAGCGAAGTTTGCATGTACAATCTCGATTTGTTTATCATCAGGAAATGCAAAGTGCACAATAATAAACTTGTACAGCGGTAAGTTACCTAGAAATGATGTCTAACTCCGGCTTATTAAGAACACTGGGAGACGGCCGTTGATGCTCGCATGCATTTACATACATTTCAATTTATGCTTCCTCTTATCAATTACACAGTAATGACTGTTAGAGTCAAAGAAGTAATCCACATGCAATAAACAAAACCAAAAAAAAAACCCTGACTGGGAGAATTGAGGCACTTGGATTACTGCCATGCTGAAAAAAAAACATAGGGGTCATGATAATAATGATTCTAAAAATATACGATTCTTTGAATATAGGAACATAGGAATGAAAAATCCTGGAAATAAAGGATCCAAAATAAAAGGACCCTGTGAATATTGGATTCTTTGAAGATAAAATCATTGGGATATAAGATTGTGGTAATTATGAGACTTGGAAATATAGGATCATTGTAGCAAACAGTATCCTGGAAATTAAGGATTATAAAAATATATAGGATTCTGGGGATAGAGAAAATGAGAATATATGATAGTTGGAATTATTTGACATGGGAATATATGGTTTTGGAAAAATAGGACATGGGAATATGTGACTATATGAATAAAGGACAAATGGAATGTTGTTTATGAGAACACAATTCTTCCTTGAGACAATGTCCATTGTGAAAAGTGCCAAAGAAATAAACCTGAACTACAACATAGTATATAGGAATATGTGATTCTTGGAATATAGGACATGGGAATATGTGATTCTATGAATATGGGATATAAGAATAAAGGAATATGTGATTTTGGGGAATATGAGAACATGGGAGTAAAGGAATTTTGGAGTATGGGACATGGAAATGTGTAATTATGGGAATGTGTGATTATGGGAATATTGAACATGGGAATACGTGATCACAGGTGATATATACTGTATGTTTGTGGGAAATAAATCATATTGGGAATAAAGGACCCTGGGAATTAGGGATGTTATGAATATAAAATCATTGGAATATTAGATTATGAAAATATTGGCTCATGGGGTGTTGGATAATTAGAATATAAGGTCCTGTGAATTTAGGATCTTGGGTATTCAGAATTTTGAAATGATGTAACAGTCGCAAAATGAGACAGTGGAAAGGAACCCTAGGAATGTTGAACCCTATAATGTCATACCCTTGGGACAGTGTTTCATGTTTCTTATACATAAAGGATTTTCTAAACCAAGATTGTTCTTGGGTTCCTGGGGTCTGACACTTCCCAAACCCAAAATCCAACATTCCAGTCCTACCTTTCAGGTTTCTATATTCCTACATTTACAGTGTTTTACAGTTTCATATTCTGAGCATTCCATATTCCCCAGGTAGATTATTCCTAGAGTGCAGGTATACAGGGACCTGGAAAGTCCACACCTGAATAATGAATCCTGAAATTTAGGACCATGCACCAGCAGGAGCTGTAAGACCCCTATATTTGATTCATTCTCCCTTGGAATATGAGATGCTCTGTTTCTGAAGGTACACTAGGAGAACACTTCTATGGGAGTATTTTAACCTGTAACTCAAAGACCTTCAAAAGATGAGACAATGGGATTGTCTTGGAGCTTCCACTAGATGGTGCTCCTTCTCTTCCAGTGTAGCAACATATGATTTTAATAACAGAGATATAACAGAAGAACACAGATCCAGGCTGCCAGAAATGGACAGATGGACAGAAAGACAAACAAATAGAACAAAAGAAAGAAAGAAAGAAAGAAAGAAAGAAAGAAAGAAAGAAAGAAAGAAAGAAAGAGTCTATAGATATACAAATATAAAGTCAGACAAAAAGACAGACAGACAGACAGACAGACAGACAGACAGACAGACAGACAGACAGACAGATAGATAGATAGATAGATAGACAGATAGATAGATAGATAGATAGAAAAGAGGACCTATAAACATATATAATCTCTGCTCTCTTTCTTTTTTCCTTTCTTTCTCTCTCTGTCTGTCTGTCTCTCACTCTCTCTTATTCTGTCTCTCTCTCTCTCTCTCTCTCTCTTTCTCTCTCCCT
The DNA here is from genome assembly GCF_014805685.1 of Silurus meridionalis. Classification (NCBI taxonomy): domain Eukaryota; kingdom Metazoa; phylum Chordata; class Actinopteri; order Siluriformes; family Siluridae; genus Silurus; species Silurus meridionalis. The sequence continues at coordinate 27,310,172 of NC_060891.1, forward strand.
CAGGCTCACAGTGTGTAATTAAACCCGCCTTTTTGTTTTTGATTTATCTCTGATTAACAGCCTCAGTATTCTTATCTCTCTCTCTCTCTCTCTCTCTCTCTCTCTCTCTCTCTCTCTCTCTCTGTCCTGGCCAGGGGATGGATGGATGTGTCGGCAGCATATGGCACATTTTCTCCCACATAAATAATTCAATTGGTCGCCAACAAAACGGGCAAAAATTAGTCGCCTCGTTTAGTGCCAAATTTGTTCCACAATTAATCGCATTAATTTGAACGAGGAGATGAAGGAAGGCCCTGTCATGATGCTGACCTCTCTCTCTCTCTTTCTCTCTCTCCTCTTCTCTCTCTCACCTCTTCTCTCTCTCCTCTTTCTCTCTCACCCTCTTTCTATCTCACCCTCTTCTCTCTCTCCTCTTCTCTCTCACCCTCTTTCTATCTCACCTCTTCTCTCTCTCCCTCTTTCTCTCTCTCACCCTCTTTCTCTCTCTCACCCTCTTTCTCTCTATGGGATTTACACCAATCACTTACTGTATAATATTTCACCTGACTGCTATTTACAACTCAATTCCATAAAAGTTGGGACACTGTGTGAAATATCTATGAGTCTCATAAACCCGTATTTTATTCACAATAGAAAATATAAAACATCAAATGTTCATAACTGAGAATAGAAAAATGAAGTTTTCCTAAAAATAGTACACTTCTTTAAACATTTGATATGTTTTCTATGTTCTATTGTGAATAAAATATGGGTTTATATATTAAATAATAATAAATAATAAAATATGGGTATATATATATATATATATATATTTTTTTTTTTTCCGCTGCTCCCATTAGGAATCATCCGTCTCCATACCCCCTGTCCTCTACATCTGACTCTTTTAAACCAACTACCTGCATGTCTTCCCTCACCACATCAATAAACCTCCTCCTTGGTCTTCCTCTTTTCCTCCTTCCTGGTGTCTCCATCCTCAGCATTCTCCTACTGATATACCCCATGTCCCTCCTCTGCACATGTCCAAACCATCTCAATCTCACCTCCCTCACCTTGTCTCTAAAACGTCCTACATGCGCTGTCCCTCTAATAAACTCATTTCTAATCCTGTCCATCATCGTCACTCCCAACGAACATCTCAACATCTTCAGCTCTGCTACCTCCAGCTCCACCTCCTGTCTTTTACTCAATGCCACTGTCTCTAATCCATACAACATCTCAGGTCTCACCACAGTCCTATAAACTTTCCCTTTCACTCTCACAGATACTCTTCTATCACAAATCACTCCTGCTATCACTCTTCTCCACCCACTCCACTCTGCCTGCACTCTTTTCTTCACTTCTCTAACACACTCTCCTTTACTTTGCACTGTTGACCCCAGGTACCTGAACTCCTCCACCTTCTCCACCTCTTCTCTCTGCAACCGCACCCCTTCACTGCACACTTCACTGCTGTCACACTGTCCTCATACATGTCCTGCACCACCCTCACATACTTCTCTGACACACCAGACTTCCTCATACAATACCACAACTCCTCTCTCCACCCTGTTGTACGCTTTCTCTAAATCCACAAACACACAATGCAACTCCTTCTGTCCTTCTCTATACTTCTCCATCACGTCTGTGGTGCTCTTCCTCGGCATAAAACCATACTGTTGCTCACAGATGGTCACCTCTTCTCTCAGCCTGGCTTCCACTACTCTTTCCCATAACTTCATGGTGTGACTGATCAACTTTATTACCCTGTAGTTACTGCAGGTCTGCACATCTCCCTTATTCTTTAAAAACGGTACATATATATATATATATATATATATATATATATATATATATATATATATATATATATATATATATATATGTATGTCAATATGTATGTGTGCACATGTATGTATGTGTGTTTGTGTGATTGTTGTGTGAATGTATTGTACCTCTATTTGTGTGTGTGTATGTGTGTGTGTGTATGTATGTTTATTAGTTCAGTTTCTTTAACTGGTTTTGTGTGTTAAGATAAAATAAGGAAATGTACACACTCCGAATTAAGTGTGTGTGTGTGTGTGTGTGTGTGTGTGTGTGTGTGTGTGTGTGTGTGAATGTCACTTGACCACTAGAAGATTTTACATGCTGCTTTGTAATGGCTTTGACCTTTCCCCTTTTTCCACCTCTCTCAGTGTTTAGATTCTGAAGCTGAAACTCGTGTGTATATGTTAAAAAAAGGAAACAGGAAGTGTAGACGAAGGACAGGAGTCCCATTAGAGCAGTGCATGATGGGAGTGAATCAGGCGTAACACTCCTAGCTCCTCCGGTTTGCTCCGCAGCTTCCGTCGGTGGTTACGGCGACGGCTCACAGGAGACTCGTCAATCACGCGTCGCCCCGACCGAGACTTCATCTGCATGTGAATGAGCCGCCGCGATTCGCTGATTTAGCTCAGAGTGAACATTTTTCCATTGGAGACGGATTGAAATTAGAAAATGAGTGAGTCTTTAATTTCCCAGATTATAAATCAGGCAAATATAATTCCCACCTTAAGGGCGAGGACATTATCCAAAGTGACATTTTATCTCCTGATGTCCTCCTAACGAAATGTCACACAAATCTACTCCCTCTCTCCCTCTCTCGTTCTCTCTCTCAGGCGGAAAAAACAGACCCCTCCGAGTGAGACGTAGCCTGACGTTAGGGACACTTCCTGCCCGCTAGCTTTATCGGATATAAAAATGTGCCGAAGCCGTAAACGTCCTCGTAAAAAGGATTTGTGCAAAGCGGAGAAATCTCCACTGAGACGATTCGTCCGTCTGAAATTAAACGTCTCCTGTGACACCCGAGTCACGGCTCAAACTCGCTAGCTCTAGCGCGCTAAACTCCAATATGAGAGCGTACCTCAAATGGCCTGAGGCACATCATTTATAGGTACTTTTATTCTAAACACACACACACACACACCCACACCCACACTCTTTAAAAACGAGGATGATTAGCATGATAAATACTTTAGCGATAACGTGTATATCAATTTTTACAATTTTTAAAAATGATTAAAACGCATCAAATCCACACACTTCACAGTTCATGACCTCGCAACATGATTTTAATGATTAGCCTTATCAATGAACAAATTCATTGCATAACAGTACTATTTAACACGCCTACATGGCCTTGCTGACTAGAAAATTATCCACACGCATGACCTCGCATTATAGTGAACATTCTGACACTCGAACTAGCATTAAGCATGCTAACCAATGAGTTTATATTACAGTAAACGATGCAATAAAACTTGCATTATCAATAAACAAACTAGCTATAAAACTAGCATTAAACATGCTAACCTGGCCTTGCTGACTAGAAAATGATCCAGATGCATGACCTAGCCTTATAATAAATGTGCTAACACACAAACTAGCATTATAGTCCCATGAATAAATATGCTATTATATTTATAGCTAATACAATCTTACGGATGCTTGTAGCTAGCTAAAAATAAACTAGCATTAAAGATCCAAACACATGACCTCGCACTGTAGTAAACGTACCACCACACACACTAGCATTACAGTCACAAGACTAAGTGCAAAACTAGCATTACTCATGATAGCCTCTGACTTGGTAACAAAGGGAGTGTTATCGCAAAGATATTCCTTGTTGACTGCAAACTGATCCAAATGCATGACCTAACATTATAGTAAGCGTTCTAGCATTATAGTCACATGACTAAACATAAACTTGCATTAAACAAGCTAATATCAATCCTCCTTAATCATCCTTACAGATTCTTATAGCTAGCAAAAAAAAACCTTACATTAAAGATACAAACACTGGACCTAGCATTATAGTAAACATGCTAACATGTGAACTAGCATTACAGTCATAAGATAAAACTAGCATTACTTTTGCAAGTCTCTGACTTAGTAACAAAGTATGAGTTAGTCTTAGGATTTAATGCTAGTGTGTGTGGTGGCACGTTTACATGCTTACCACAACATTAATCATGCTAGCTTTAAACTGTGGGCTAGCATCATAGTGAACTTTAAACTAGCATTATATAAAAAAATTCGGAAAAGGTCAGGGGTCGTGAGAGTCATGTTCCAGGACGTTCGCGCTGGAAGATTTATGGCTGTGAAATGGAGTTCTGAAAGCCGGACGGACAGCGACAGCGTTACTGGGGTTTTGGGAGTTTTATTCATATTTAATAAGGTCTGAGCGCACGGTGCGAAGCTGAGGCGCCTGTCAGGCATCGTAAAGACAGTGCAGGACGGAAATTTACAACATCGGCCGTGCTCAAGGAAGCTTTACATCACTTCTATTTCATGCAGACGTTAGCACATACGCGTAGCATAGCATAGCATAAACCAACATTGTTATAATTACTGAAACTCATATTGACCCAGTGATCATATCTGTCTATACGTCTTCTCTCAATTAGAACACAGTACTGCTTTCAGCCAATCAGATCACACTTTACTGCTCTCAGCCAATTAGAACACAGTACTGTTATTAGCCAAGCAGGACAAATCATACTGCCCTCAGCTAATTTAGCATATTGTAGAGCTCTCAACCAATCAGAACACACTGTACTGCTCTCAGCTAATCAAAACACATAATACTACTCTCAGCCAATAAGACTGTACTGTAATGCTCCTAACCAATTAGAACACATTATACTCCTATCAGCCAATCAGACCACACTGTAATGCTCTTAGCCAATCAGAACACATCATACTACTATCAGCCAATTAGACTGTACTGTAATGCTCTTAGCCAATTAGAACACATAATACTCCTCTCAGCCAATCAGACCACACTGTAATGCTCTTAGCCAATCAGAACACATACTACTCTCAGCTTATTACAACACGTGACACTACTGCACTAATGTTACTAACAAATTCATCTTTAAATGGCCATTTCTCTCTCAGGTTCTCAAAAAAAGTCACACTTTCAATATACAGCAAATGTAGCCCTGGTTAAACAAGTTAGCTCATAGCCTGGCTAACAATGCTACATTCACAATGTATTTATTAGCAGGTCAGAGACTTCTTCAGGTTAGCATCAGCGTTCGACACTGAATAAAACAATGTGACTACATGAACCGATTTCTGATTAGAGTTCTCACTACTGACAGGTTCAATTCTGCTAAAAATCAGGCTAACACACACGTTTACGTAACCGATTCCACAAAACTCCTATTATGTACAGTGAGATGCTTAGCGTCTAACTTTGACCCTGAGGCGCAAACACTTTTTTCACAAACTCACACACACACACACACACACACACACACACACACACACACACACACACACACACACACACTGTAATGGTGCTTTTTAGTCAAAGCTGCACATTAATATTAATAACAACACTTTTTAAAACATGCGCTGATGTGGCTAGCGGCTAATCATAGCTAAAAGCCTATTACGGTGCTAACTCCTGCAGCGCCTGAGTGTGTGTGTGTGTGTGTGTGTGTGTGTGTGTGTGTGTGTGTGTGTGTGTGTGAGGTCATTTTGAGGTCTTTGTAAACCAGCATTACAGAATTTAACACCAGCGGCATATATTATGGAAATTTTGTTCACGAAAATGAAGCAGACGAGCTGTAATGTATGCTAATGCTAACAGGTGTGTGTGTGTGTGTGTGTGTGTGTGTGTGTGTGTGTGTGTGTGTGATAGTAATATTGCATCCTGAGACAAAATACACACTTTTTATGTAGGTTTAAAGCCTTGATAATAGAAATACTACAGGAGAAAATTCGATCATTAGCTGGCTTGAATGTTTTCTAGCTAGCATTTCTGCATCGCTAATCTCATTCTGAAAGAGGGGACAAAAACCTAACTGCAGGTCCACATGTATTTTACATGTTTTTTAACATGAATAGAGGTTGAAAATACAAGCTAAAAGACAGAACATTTGCTAAAGTAAATTATTTTTCTGACATTTATAGCAGTGTTTAGTTTTTGTATGTACAGTACAGTGTAAAGATGGGTGTGGTTGCAGGTACGGGTGCGAGATAAAGAGAGGGTGTAGGTGCAGGCATGGGTCTGAATGTGAACGCAGGTCTGTTTGTGAGTGCAGGGGCAGGAGCAGGAGCGAGGGCAGGTGTAAGTGCAGGTCTGGGTGTGGGTGCAGGAGCAGGAGTGATGGGAGATATAAGTGCAGTTCTGGGTTTGGGTGCTGGGGCAGGAGCAGGAGTGATGGCAGGTGTAAGTGCAGGTCTGGGTGTGGGTTCAGGGCAGGAGCAGGAGTGATGGCAGGTGTAAGTGCAGTTCTGGGTGTGGGTGCAGGAGCTGTAGCAGGAGTGATGGCAGGTGTAAGTGCAGTTCTGGGTGTGGGTTCAGAGCAGTAGCAGGAGTGATGGCAGGTGTAAGTGCAGGTCTGGGTGTGGGTTCAGGGCAGGAGCAGGAGTGATGGCAGGTGTAAGTGCAGTTCTGGGTGTGGGTGCAGGAGCTGTAGCAGGAGTGATGGCAGGTGTATGTGCAGGTCTGGGTGTGGGATCAGAGCAGTAGCAGGAGTGATGGCAGGTGTAAGTGCAGGTCTGGGTGTGGGTTCAGAGCAGGAGCAGGAGTGAAGGCAGGTGTAAGTGTAGGTTTGGGTGTGGGTGCTGGGGCAGGAGCAGGAGTGATGGCAGGTGTAAGTGCAGGTCTGGGTGTGGGTTCAGGGCAGCCGCAGGAGTGATGGCAGGTGTAAGTGCAGGTTTGGGTGTGGGTGCTGGGGCAGGAGCAGGAGTGATGGCAGGTGTGAGAGCAGGACTAGGTATGGGTGCAAGTGCTGGTGCAGGACCATGAGCAGGTGCAGGTGCTGGAGCGGGTGCAGGAGTGCTTGCAGGTGTGCTCCATCACATTACACTCTTGAAAGAGCCGCTTGGTGCAACTGCGATATAGAGTTTTAAAACTCTTCAGCTCAGTGATTTGTGACTCTGTCAGCCTCAGTATTTGTCATCCTGTTTTTTCCTCTCACACAGGCTTAAACCCTGCTGATCAGCCATTACCCGCGTGTGATGGATGTGTGTTTGTGGTGAAGCGCACGTCTCCGCTGCAGGATATTATTCTTATTATTATTATAAGAAGAAAACACGGCGTTATTCTGTCAGATTTCAATCACGCGAGGCGTCATTCGTCATGTTGTTGCTGGCCGGTGAAGGCCATGATGATGGTGATGGATGATGATCAAGGCTGCTGAATTTGCTTGCTTCAGCCTTGGGTTGTGTCCCCCCCAACCCCTTCTTCTACGTATATATACACACACACACACACACACACACACACACACACCGGACACCCTCGGGCTGTCTCTTTAGATTTTATAGCAATCATTTATTTCAAAAATCTCCAAATATCTTTTATTACGATCTCCGTGAAGATCAATAAAAACACGCAGAGCACCAGAAACCCCTCTTCATGTTTCATCTCCACCACAAACCCGTCTTCATGTTCAGTCTCCACCACAAACCCATCTCCATGTTCAATCTCCACCACAATCTCCTCTCCATGTTTAATTTCCACCACAAACTCATCTCCATGTTTATCTCCACCACAAAGTCATCTCCATGTTTAATCTCCACCACAAACTCATTTCCATGTTTAATCTCCACCACAAGGTCATCTCCAATCAATCAACAACACAAAAACATCCCTATGTGCCTGGATTCTTCTTTATGATCACAACTCCTCCTAATGGGAATTCATGTTGATGTTCTGGAACACTGTCTTCTGATTGGTCGGTTAAATAAGGACTAACGTACTAATAAAGTAAAATAATCCACCCCTGACCCAGAGCAGAAGAACCGCGTCACATTTCAACATATTTCACCCTTAAAATGGCCGCCATTCATATACCGCGTGAGGAACCGAAGTGTTCGAGACGGCGCATTTCCTCACCGCCCCTCATTTCCCCATGTAAGGTCAAAGGTCAGCGATGAAACACTCAATTACGAGCCCTTTAATAAGCGTGACTAAAGAGTGCACTTTATTTCCCTTCCGCTGTCGTCCTCGTTTTGCGGGTGAAGAGACGGATCGCGCAGTTTTCCGGCCGCGAGCGTCTGTGCTAGCGCGGGTCTGTGTACCTCGGCGCTAACTGTGCTTAGGGCTCATTGTTAACATAAGGCCAAATCTGTAATATAGCATGGACAATTAAGTGCACAATTTTTGTATAAATGCAAAATCCTTCAGAGTGAATTATTCAGCCGGGCCGTTCTGCCTCGTTTAATGGAGAGAGAGAAAGAGAGAGAGAGTGAGGGAGCGAGGGAGAGCTCATTTGGTTGGGTTTAATTAGATTTTATGATGTATGATATTGCTAATTCGGTGGCCAATGTGAGCTGTCACGGCCCCCATTTTTAACCATATTGAAAAATTCAAGCTTTATTATCGCCCAGCTCGCTCATTCGCCCCAATCAGAGCCGAGTAATGAGCTGCTAACCTTCTCTCTCTCTCTCTCTCTCTCTCTCTCTCTCTCTCTTTCTCTCGCTCGTTTTTCTCTCTCCCTCCCTTCCTCTCTTCCTCTCTTTCTAAAGACCACCGCCGAGCTGACGAGCTAGCACTTCGAGTTAGGACCGAAGTTATGAAGCTCAGCCGAGTGATAAAGCAAGCGATACAAATGAGGTGAAAGAGAGAGAAAGGGCAGAAAGAGAGAGAGGGATGAAGAGATGGAACTAGAAAGAGAAAAGAAATACAGTGGTGAGACAACGACCTGAGTTGTGTCTCAAATCACTAAATCAAAGCTGTATAACCTTGGGTTAAGTGCAAATGGAGGAAAAGATCACGCTAGCTTACATCAAAAATGACCAGAACAGGCTTTGTTTCACATACTGAGAGAGAGAGAGAGAGAGAGAGAGAGAGAGAGAGAGAGAGAAAGAGAGTGAAGAAGACATAGTGCAGAAGCGACAGACAGATGAAGAAAGGCGACAGAACTGGAATGAGATTGGAATCTACAGACAGCTGAATTGGAAGCGAGTCTTTAGCGTATATAATTAACTGTCTGAGTGCGAGCCGAGATTAATGAGAGACTTAACACTCTCAAGAAACGACTCGCTGAAAGCCAAACTCTCTGTAGGGCTGTAGGAAGCTCTAATCAGAACACCAGGGCTCTCACCAGAACATCAGGGTTCTCACCAGAACATCAGGGCTCTCACCAGAACACCAGGGCTCTCACCAGAACATCAGGGTTCTCACCAGAACATCAGGGCTCTCACCAGAACACCAGGGCTCTCACCAGAACATCCAGGTTCAGACCAGAATATCTGGGCTCTTACCTGTACATTAAGGTTCTCACCAAAACATCAGGGCTCTCACTAGAACACCGGGGCTCATGCCAGGGCAGTAAAGTTCTCACCAGAACATGAGGGTTTTCAACAAAACATCAAAGTTCTCACACTCGAACAATAAAGTTCTGAACAGAATATCAGGGCTCTCAGCAGAATATATGAGCTCTCACCAAAACATCAGCGTTGTCACCACAACATTTAAGGCAGCACCAGGACATCAGGGTTCTTGCCAGAGAAATTAAAGCTCTTACTAGAACAATATGATTCCTACAAGGCTTTCCTCAGAGCACAAGGTTCTTACCTGAGCATTAGCGCTCTTATCAAAACAGCAGGGCCCTCATCAAAACATTAGCCAGAACATTATGGTTTTTGTCAGAATTTTGGGTTTCTCACCAGACCTTTAGGGCTCTTACCAGAGCATTGTTTATCTTCTCATTCAAACATTCTTTTGTTTTTATGATTTTCACTGGGCTCTCAGCAGAACATGACAGTTCTCAAAAGAACATTAATGTTCTTAATAGAACATCAGGATTTTCACTCGAGCATCAGGGTTTTACCTTCTGGTGAGCGTGATTATTACTGATCATTACCAGCGCATTACTAATTATTACAAGCTCATTGAGATATATACCTAACTGAGGCTAATTAAAAAGGATCTGGATTCGGACGGTTTATTAGCAGGTCATGATGTTAAATAAATTTGGCAATAAAACAGCTCTAGCTCTAGAGCCCAAATTATTCCAGAGTCTTATAGGCATTTACAGTGGCACAAAAGCAGCAGCTTTGTGTGATCTTCTCTAGAGTGATAGATCTAGAACCCAACTTATTCCAGACTTTTATGGGGCATTCACAGTGACACAAAAGCAGCAGCTTGGTGGAGATCTCATGACTCAAAGAAGCTCTTAACCACTGAAATACTGCTCCACTGTAAGAGCTTGGAGATTAAGTCTCTAGCTCTAGAACCATCCAGATTCTTACAGGGCAATGGCAACTCTAGCTCTAGAACCCAACTTACTATACTAATAGTATCTAAATACCAAATAATTATTGGGTATTATCAATTATAACTGATTATTATTAGTTCATAACTGATTATTGCTCAGTTTTACCGATTATCACTGACTAATGACTGAATATTTCCAGTTTAATTATCTTATTAATGAGCATTACTAATTAATACTTTACGTATTTCTGAGCATTCTGAATAATAATGAATATTACAGATCATTACCAGGCGATTACTAAGTATTACTGAGTAGCATTAGCTTGCTACAGATTGTTATTGACGATTGCTAGCTTAAAGTGTTACTGATTACTACTAGTTACAACTGAGTAATACTATTGATTATTAGTTTATTGCTGATGACTACCAGCCTTTAACTAATCATTACTGATTATTACGGAACGGAAACACGCTCTTATGCTAGCTTGCGCTGAAAGGGGCGGAATCAAAGCTAGCTGTGCCAGTCATGCGTTTTAGCCTCTATATGCTAGTCAAACGCTTGAGGTTATGGACTAGCATGACTTTAATTGTAGTTTAATGCTATAATAGAACCGCTATGATGAAAAGCTTTTATTGACGTTCGTATCTGTAAGCTGGTGGTGAAGGTTCCATGTGTTTCACTTTGTAAGAAAGAACTGAGAAAGAAAGCAAATTATTTCCTCCGTTCTATTTTTGGCGACAAACCCAAATCTATTCCCACACGTTTGAACTCAAAGTACTAAAAAACTACTAGCATGCTAGATTTTTTTAGGCTAGGTCTTGCATTTTTTTTTTAAGAGAATACCCCCTAGCTGTCTGTGTGATGCTAGATTAGCCGCTTGAAGCCGGACCCCGAGAGTGAACGAGGGATTCTCTGTGATGTGTTGTACAGTAATCCTGTGCTGGGGTCACATCGGGCTTTAATGTGCTAGCTGCTAGCTGTTAGAGCCTCCGCTGTGCTGCTGCTGCCGCTGCCGGTCCCCCATTAGCGAGGCCATTTGTATACGAGGCGGTAATTACGCGGCGCAAGCCCCGAGGCATACAGTGACCGATTTCACCTTTCAGAAATATACGATTCAAACACAATATAATTACGGCTGTGTATTAAATGAGTAATGAAGTCGCCCCCTCTGCGCCCCGCGATTTCCATTCCCGGGCGCCATTTGTAAATATTTCTGCGCTAATTCTCCTCACATTTATTCCCCCGCCAGCAAGTTGAAGAAATCGATTTCAGCTTTAGCCGCGGCGGCGGCGCGCAATACAGCCGACTTCATGTGCTTCGTTCTTAATTTTATTTATATATTTACTTTTATTTATTTATGGAAAAACACGTGCGAGTGATTTTTCGTCTTTCTCTCCTTCGCTTTCTTTTCCTTTCCTTTTTACAGATCCTATCACTCTGAGCGTATTTATCCATTTCCAGAGCTTTCCCCTCAAATCATCGGCACTGCCTGGCGTATTTTATTGGCTATTTTCAGCATTTTCTCACTCGCTCTTAAATGCGCTGTTTGGAAATAAACCTCTCCTGAGCACTCAGGGAGGGAGAAAAAAAAAGAAAAGGAAAAGAAAAAACCCGGCTCCTGTGCGCCGGTTCCATCCATTTCGCCGTCATTCTGAATAAAGTGTAGCCTTTTTATATTTGAGATGAAAATGTCAGTAATTTATTTAAGATGGATGACTTCTTACATTTGTAGCCAATAAATGAAAAATAGATGAGGCGCGGCGCGGTTCTGGCTCGTTTAATATTTAAGGCAATATTAAAGCTCTCAGCGCGACGGAGGAAGGAGTTTTATTTAAGAGCAATAAGACTATTGGGCCTTGTTTGCCGAGAACCTCATGCATATTGCATGCGTTTTTTTTCTCGCGCCTGTTCCTCACGCGGGACACGAAAGGAGCTAAAATGGCGCTGTTTCGCTGCCTTTCCCCCGCCACGTGCGATCCGCGTTATCGTTTCCGTGAAGAGGTGCCGAAAAGAGTGGCGCAATATGGCTTTTACGGTTCTGTTGGCTGCGTGATAGAGAAAGTGTGTTTGTGTGTTCTGGTCTGGCGTGGCATTTAACGCTAAGCGGCACGTTTGCGCCGTGTCATTTTACTTTTAAGAGGCTAATTAACGTGCCGTCACGAAAAAGGATCTGGATTCGGACGGTTTATTAGCAGGTCATGATGTTAAATAAATTTGGCAATAAAACAGCTCTAGCTCTAGAGCCCAAATTATTCCAGAATCTTATAGGCATTTACAGTGGCACAAAAGCAGCAGCTTTGTGTGATCTTCTCTAGAACTATAGCTTTAGAACCCAACTTATTCCAGACTTTTATGGGGCATTCACGGTGACACAAAAGCAGCAGCTTGGTGGTGATCTGGTCTGAGCTCATGACTCAAAGAAGCTCTTTACCACTGAAATACTGCTCCACTGTAAGAGCTTGAAGATTGAGTCTCTAGCTCTAGAACCATCCAGATTCTTACAGGGCGATTGCAGTTTAGAACATGCATGTGTCCCAAACACCATAAAAGACTCAGTGTTCCTATTATTTTAACACAATCTGTGTATCTAATTCTAGAATTTAAGTTGAACACATAGGACCCAAGGACACAGTCTCTCTCTGTCTCCAAGCCAATTTGCAAGATCTTAAACCCAAGTTCTAGTTCCAGAGATTGATGGGAGGGTCTCTAGAGGCTGAATCAAATGCAGATGTAACAGGTATGGGAAGTGGTATAATTAATTTCATATGTAGATTAACACAAGAGGAAAAATATGTTCGAATGTGTACCTGTTACCTGGTTGTCTACGTCTTTACCCTCTTATTTCCTGACTGCAGTGTTACTCTAAACTTCCTGCTTTTTCACCTCCTTCACCACAGCATTTTTCTGTCCTCTGATTGGTTGGTCAGAGGGAAACCGTTACAGTCGAGTTTGACTGGTAAAACACGTGTGTAGCTCTGCACACATTAATACATCTGAGTTAGACTTTTTATGCCTACGGAGAAAGAGAATTTGATTTGATCTCAGACATACTTAAAAATATAGGTAGTCCACCCCTGAAGCTAGCTAGCATGTCTCAGCCTGGGAAAGGGTTTGTTCTCCACTTCCAAACCAGTAAATACGAGTAGTACCACTGGATTACAGCCTCTGAGGGGCGCTGCACATTATGAGTCTGCATTTCTGGTGAGTAGGTTGTATTTTATTTACATTTTTTATGTTTTTGTCATGTTATTAGACAAATACTGATTCTGAACTTCTCCAAATGATGTAGGTGCACAGTGTGCAGCTTGGAAATACTGGTGTTTAAAACCCTGACCTACCGATCAGTAACCCAGAGCCTTAACCACTGAGCCTCCACTTTCTCAGGTCCAGACTTACAAGCTCTAAACCTGCAGTCAAAGGCAAGTTTTGACTGCAGATGAATACACAGAGTTTAACTGTAGAGCTTTCATCTAAAACCAGAATCAAGAACTGGAGCCAGAGTTTAAATTTAATCTGTAGCTCGAAACCTTTCTAAAAACTTTGCATTAATTCTTTTCCTGTTCAGAACAACCACTTTTGTAAGTAACTTTGAAATTCATATAAAAGCATAAGACACACACACACACACACACACACACACACACACACACACACACACACACACACACAGTACAGTGAGTTTAGGGGTCGTGTAGATAGATAGATAGATAGATAGATAGATAGATAGATAGATAGATAGATAGATAGATAGATAGATAGATAGATAGATAGATAGATAGATAGATAGATAGATAGATAGATAGATAGATAGATAGATAGATAGAGGGAACTTAGCGTAGCGGTGTTACCCTAAACGAGCGTAATGAGGCAGATGGAGAGATCTGGATCATGACCAAGGTTGCGCAATTGACTCCAAACTTAAGGGCTCGATCTGAGCACCATCATCAAATTAAGACTTGCTAAAGTTTAGAGAGTGAGAGAGAGACACTAAGAGAGAGATGAGCGAACGTCTGTCCTGAACATCTTGTTTAATTATTACACAAACGAACACACAGTGATTTAGTCATTGTGCCGTTTTCCACCTCAAACTCGCAGCAGTCACAGAAATTATACACTTTTTTATCCATTAGAATTTATAGAGAAAGTAGTGAACTTTGAGTTTGTAAATACATTCTCATATTTTATATTTATATATCTTATATTTCTCTACGTATACTGTGCCTTGCATATATCTTGCTATATGGATATGGATATGATTATATGGAAATATACGGAAAAAAGATAAAAATATTGTATGATTTATGTGACGATCGATCTGCAAAAAAGTATGAAAACACAAAAACAATGAGTTTCGAGCATTTAAATATCTGGAGGTTTCTATTTAAACAAAGGGTTATAGTGATTTTTCAACAATATTCAGTTTCTACCTGGAGGCGGAGCCTATTATGACATCATCGCAATGTAGTTTGTTTAGAATTGTACAGTATATTCGCTAAAACGTGCTCCAGATGCACTTATGTGGAAATCTAACATTTCTTCTGCTTTTTGTCATGTAAGCAGGAAAGAGCTGATTACGGGTAAGAAGGTGTAATGAAGGTGAAGGTGATGAAGGTCATGTGACAGTGATCATATAAATAAGGGACTATTGGGCGGGGCTTGTTTCTATACATCCGAAAAACGATTCATTCGCACTCGTTATGACGTCATTAATTAACAAGAAGCAGGAATTATTGATTGCATGAATTTAACTATTTGATAGACACGAGTTTATCCCGTCTTATATAATAATTTTATTTCTTCTGCTTTTTGTTTTCTGGTTTGTATTGAGGTTTGGATGAGAATCAGAAACCCAGGAAGTCGTTTCATCCATCAGACCGTTTTTTTTCCCTTTTTTTCCACCTTCTTTAACCCCGGCTGAACAGATTACAGCTGCTCTCGGGACCGTAGCCTCAGGTCATCTCCTCTATATTCGCTCTTACTTAAACTGGATGGAGGAGACCGTGTGTGTGTGTGTGTGTGTGTGTGTGGAGGTGCTGTACTGTTCTGCGATGAACCTTCGCTCCACCAGATGGGATCCGTGCTGTAATTTAACCTTGAGAAATTCCCTCATGGCTAATTCACATGGTGCTCATTTACTTACAGCAGACAAATTAAATCACACGGACAAATGAAATCATGGGCGCTCACACGCCGCTCACATGCTGCTCACACGCCACTCACACGCCTTGCACACGCTGCTCACACGCCCCTCACACGTTGCTTACACGCCACTCACACGCCTTGCACACGCTGCTCACACGTCGCTCACACAGCATTTACACGCCACTCACACACCGTGCACACGCTGCTCACACGTTGCTCACACCCTGCTCACACGCCGCTCACACACCGTGCACACACTGCTCACACGTCACTCACACACTGCTCACACGCCACTCACACGCCTTGCACACGCTGCTCACACGTCACTCACACACTGCTCACACGTCACTCACACACTGCTCACACGTCACTCACACACTGCTCACACGTCACTCACACGCCGCTCACACGCCACTCACACACTGCTCACACGTCACTCACACACTGCTCACACGTCACTCACACACTGCTCACACGCCACTCACACGCCTCTAGCGCTCATTCACACAAACCCTGTTACACAACCGTGCTAAACAAAAGCTTGTTTAGTGCAACCCCTGATCTATTAGCACTGAAGTATAGCATCTTGTCACTTGGCAGTAAAATTGTGACATCATTATCTCTGGCAGCAGGACAAGGATTTCATATTCGTCTATCAAGCAATAAATAAGAGGAGATTTAACCCCGTAACCCCAAACGTTTCGTGTAGGAGTGTAAGTGTGTTTTGATATTGGAAATATTTTAAAATTAAAGTCGCATGACAAAACACTCACCTGATTCTCTTCTCTTCTTACTGTAATAATTCAGTTTATATTGTTACTTTAAATATAATAATTTGGTTTATATTTTTTTTATTTGGTTTTTCAGTTCTTTCTAATATAATTCTGTTCATTTTTTTTATTCTTACTATAATAATTTTGTTTCTGCAGCATTAATTCACAATATATTAATGATTCGGTTTGTACAGGTTGAGTTCTTACTGTAATAATTTGGTTTATACAGATTCACTTGTCACTATAATAATTTAGGTTTCACAACTTCACTTCTCACTATAATAATTCAGTTTTTACAGAATCACTTGTTAATATAACAATCGGGTTTATACAGATTCACATCTCACTATAATAATTCAGTTTATACTGTTCCACTTCTCACTATCAGGATTTGGATTATACTGTTTTAATCTTACTATAATAATTCAGTTTATACAGTTTCACTTCTCATTATAATAATTTGGTTCATACTGATTCTCTTTTCTTTTTAGTAATTTAGTTTATACCATTTAAATTCTCACTATAATAATTTAGTTTATTTTGATTCACTTCTTACTATAATAATTCAGTATATACCGGTTACTGATAGACCAGGCGGAGGAACCGGGAGTACAACAGAATATCTTTATTTATACTCAACATGCAAACACAGAGTTATCATGAGCGTAGCCAGGAGCATGGAAGTACAGGGAACACGAGTGGTAGGACGTCTGGGTGATCTATGGTGAAGGGGAATGTGGACCTTATAAAGGGGAAAGGTAAATGAGGAACAGGTGTAGGTGATAAGACCAGGGAGAGGCTGAGTGACAGTGTGGGCCTTGGAGGAACGTGTGGCTGGTGGTTCTCTGACAATACCATTTCAGTTCTCACTATATTTATTCAATTTATTTAGATTCACTTCTCACTGTAGTTATAAGAGACTAGGTATCACTTTAAAATGTATATTTGTATTCAATTTATATCTGTAAAGTTGCTATAGCACAATATAAAAGCGCTATACAAATATAATTGAATTGAACTTTTCAATATATTGATTCAGTTTATAGATTTAAGTCTCACTATAATAATTCAGTTCATTCTGATCCTATAATGGATCAGGTTTTTTTACTGTAACACTATACTTTGTACTCTTTCACATAACACTGATCAATTTCCTTACACTTCATCACCGTGTCCAAATTCATTCAATCCAGATGCACGGTGTATCAATTCACAAATAAATCGACTGAAACAAAACTGATTCCATCAACTGGTTCACTGACTCATCTTACTAAATAAACATCATACCCATTCACTGATATGGTAACGAATCCAATCTGTTTTATTCTGATGATGCCTTCAGTGGTGTCCTTCCTGCATCAGTCCACATCTTAATACCATCGTTACAACTCCATATCAGTAGAAACCATCAATATTAGAGAGAGACCCAGTATAACAGAGCACTGCACCACAGACAGGAATCTCATACAGTGAGAATGATTGAATCATTACTAAAGCAACAAACCCAATTCAACATGTCTCCTTTCACTGTAGCCACAGCAGCACTGCCTGCATACATAAAAAAATGACCCCGGGGTTTTCCCTTCATTTTTCCAGTGCATTACGTTTTTTTCTACTGGGGAAAGAAAAAAAAAGTATACACGATTCATGAAAAACCTCAACTGTTTTGAATTGTTTTGGTCCACCTTTCCTGATGACATCCAGCTTTTCTTGAAAAGTCCATCTAGAAAAATAAGTGTATCTGCTTTCAAACCAAATTCTTCAACTCAATCAGCTGTTGTGAAATAATAAAAAAAAACAATATTGAATCCACACCAATATGTTCATCTGATTAAAGGAGGAGAAAAACGCTGATGTGATTGTAAGCCTGCTAGATGGCCCCGGTGATTCCAGCTGGGAATCTGATTGGTTAAAGTAAGAGTTTTAACGCCATGTATTTGAAGTTACAGGCGTCTGCACTGTTGAAGGCAGATTTCTTTGACCCTGGCAACACATGATGGCTGAAATATATTTGGATAGAAACTCGAACATAAAAATACACTACTGGAAGCAGTTCACCTGAGAGAAAAGATTATTGGGAGAAATCTAATATATATATTTATGTAAATAAAATATATTAATTCGCTACATTTATTCCATTTAGTAATAATATTATACAACTAATATACATAATAATCTATTTAACACTAATATTTAACTAGTAATATCTATAAAAATCTATTAACTACAAATATTAATACTAATAATATCTATAATAATACATTTTATAATATTAATACTAATGATATCTGTAATTATCTGTTTAATATTAATATTATTATTAATTTTTATAATAATAATATTAATACTTTCTATAATTATTCATTTAATACAAATTTTCCATCTAATATTAATTCCAAAGGATATTAAATTGAAAACAATGAAAAATTCAACCAGAAAACACATTTGATTCACTTATACATCCTTATTTTTATAAAAAAAAAAAAAAAAAGAAAGAAAAATCAGGTGTTATTTGTAATGGTATAAAATATAAAGCAGTGCACACCACCGAATGGCTCGAAGGCTCAACAAAAGAAGAGTAAAAAAAAAAAAGGAAGAAAGGAAAATAAATATTGTTGTTTTTTCCGGTTATTCACCGCTGTGTTTTCTGAAATGGCGCAGTTTTACAGCAGGTTGTGAAAATGAGGGATATCTGAAAGCATGTGTGTGTGTGTGTGTGTGTGTGTGTGTGTGTGTGTGTGTGTGTATTTTCAGGAGTCAGGACCTCCAGGCCGATATGAATTACCCACAAGTACCACAGAATAATAGCAGAAAAAGAGGAGAGTGTGGTCCAGCAGTCCTGCACAGCGTACAAGAAATCGATAGCGATGCTTAATGCAGGCTGGATGAAAAATGAGTCTCAATAACACTACGCTATCATAAAAATAATAACAAAGCAAATAAAAACACCTCACAGATGGTGAGAGGGGCATGAAACGGGGTGGTGGGTGGTGGGGGGGTAGGAAGGAGGGTAGGAAGGTGCTGAAATAGAGAGGGTTCAGTTCAGCCTTTGTGTGATGTTTGGATTTGGATAAATAGTTCGGATAAATGCTCGAGAGATGTTTTTATACCTGCAGTTAACATGGAGGTAAAATGGGGTTTAAGCATGTGACTGATTCAAAATGTTTTTTTGTTCGTTCCTTATGTCACTTAAATCTCTTATAATAAAATCAACTCATTTATAAAACGGTTTATTCCACTTTCTGTAAATGTGCAGGAACAAAAGCAGTAGTCTGGTTTACACTGTATGCAAAATCATAATTGTTTGATTTTTTTTTGTCTTTATTTAAAAAAATATATTCACTTTTAAACTCATTAATACTGATTAATACATTTTATGGATAAACATCAAATGATAATAATATACATTTAATTTATATAAAATAATTCACATTGTTCAGATTGTAATAGGAGAAACTACAACACCATAACAGTTTAGTTCAGAATCAACACAGTACAGGATTAACACACATACTGGCTCAAATCAAAGGACAAAAAAATGATTCCAGTATTTATTCTATACAGATTAATTTAATAATTATTTATTTTGTATTGTTTCATTTTATAATGATTTCTTTTTCTACTGATTTATATTATTCTAAAGCAGTTTGTATTGATGTATTTTATATTGATTTATTTGATTCTAATGTATTTTATACATATTTATTTTACACTGATTTTTATACTTAATATTCATTTTCTGTTCATTTATTTTATACCAATTTCTTTATTCGAATTCATTATATTCTGATTTGTTTTAAATTCGTTTTTGATTCGTTTATGATTCGTTTCAGACTCGTCGGGTTTTCGTTTGCTGATTCCGGTGTATTTGACAACTTTACATTAAAACGTTTCATTTCATCGGATTCACTTTCAAGCGATTGGACTGACAGAAGTTCACTTTATGACAATTTAGTTTATTTATTCATGCAGCTGATTTAGAATTTTCACAGATTTATGTTCATAAAGTTCTATAGAAATAAAATGTATATTTATATGTGGATAATTTTGAGTATAAAACATAAAATAACGTATGTTCCTGACTCTGACTGTATGATGCTACACTACCATGACTAAGCAGGAACATGAGCTGAAGCTAATGTAGCTAACGAGCAATGGAAGTCAATAGCCACCAGTTTAGCATCCGCATGTCATCACTGTGATCCTTTAAAACCTTGCGTCCTTTTTATTCGTCAGTCATGAGCATTAACACTGGCATGTAATTACCATCTCTCTCTCTCTCTCTCTCTCTCTCTCTCTCTTTCTTTCTTCTCATTGCTCTTGTTTTGGCTAAACTAAGCCCCCTCGTTAGCGAGACGCTCGTTAAGTGCAGTGTGTTTAATTATATAAGAAGATAATTGCGGGGCTGAAAGCTGAAGCTACGACACTTTGGCACCAGACTTGTGTTTATTTTACACGCTCACATCGCTAATCAACTTAATATGTTTGGGAGGCCGAGTCCAAGATGGCCGCCACCCAAAAGGGGCACACACACACACACACACACACACACACACACACACACACACACACACACACACACACATATGCACACATATGCACATATTCTCTCTGTCTAATGGCTGTAATCTGCATAATATCAAAGAGTGAATCAGACGGTGTATAACAAAGGGACACACACACACACACACACACACACACACACACACACACACACACACACGTTTTGCAACAATTTATTTAAATTATATAATTGTTTCATTATATCATATATTAAATTATATGAAATATATTTAAATTATATTATATTTTTAGTCTTTCATATTTAAACTAAATTAATTTTTTACATAATTTATTCTTTTTTTTTTTTTTATGGTAAAATGTAATAAAAATATATATTGTTTTAATTTTATTATTATTTATTTATTTAACCTAAACACCAGAAAATGCTGTATTTAAAATCTCTCGCTGTTTTTTGAAACTAAATAATAATAATATTAATTATATTAATTATTAATATTAATAAAAAAAATCATATTAATGTAATAAAATGCTAAAAAATATATATGTAATAAATAATAATGTGTAATATAATTGTATAAAGTAATATCAGTACGTGAATATTGGAGATTTAGAGTTAGAATCGTGTTGGTTTATTTTTTTTTTTTTAAGCTGTCCGTCTGGAATCCCATGCAGACGGAGAGAGTGAGGGTGAGGGAGTGTGTGTGTGTGTGTGTGTGTGTGTGTGTGTGTGTGTGTGTGTGTGTGTGTGTGTGTTAAATAAAGAGCTGTAGGGTTGAGTCCATTTCTGCGTCTGTCACATGAGGCCTCTTTATTTAGAGGATTATTTACTAACAGGATTATTGATGGAGTTTGGACAAGTGGGTGGAGTCAGAGCCCGGCCCCAAAGCCCCGAGGGACACGCCCCCTCACCCCACAGCGTTAATGATGACACACATCGTCCATTACAGCCTAATAACACACACACACACACACACACACACAGACACACACAACTGGGAAATAATAAAGGTATTTTGAATAAAATTACGGCTTGTGAAAAAAAAAGGATAAAATAAAATTTAATGTAAATATATATATAAAAAAATGTAGGGATAAAATGAGCAATGAACAAGCAGATAAAACGAGGGTGATGATGAAATGATAAATGAAATGAAAGGAAATAAATGAAGAAATAAAAAAGAAAAAAATGTTTTGATCAAATTCGAAGGCCAGTCTTTATAAAAAATGAAAATAAAAAGCAAATATATTGTGTTTTTGCATGAAAAAAAATAACAACAAAAGAAAAAGAAATATGAAGAAAAATAATCCAAAAGTAAAAGTTTAAATATAGAAAAATTGTAATATGGCAAAGATTTATTTAAAAGATTTAGTTTTGAATGAAAGAGATAATAAAGAGAGAGTTTTGATGGAATAAAGTTAAAATGTAAAAGTTTAAGTAAAACTGAATTGAAGCTCCTGATTGGCCATTTTATCATGTGTTATGACATCATAGTTTGACAACTGGAATCCAAATTCAGAAAAGTTATGAAAACACTGGATATCTACAGTGTGTGTGTGTGTGTGTGTGTGTGTGTGTGTGTGTGTGTGTGTGAGTGAGAGAGAGAGACACTGAAACTCCGAGCCATATTGTGTTGTGTGTGATATGAACTCTGACCTCTGACCCTGGTGCTCTACTGGGAGTCTTCACTCGTCCTCCGGGGGGTGACATGTAGAAACACCACCCGCGATACACTGCAAAATATTTGTAAATGCTGTCTGCGTGGACGAGCATGCCATATGTGTGTGTGTGTGTGTGTGTGTGTTTGTGTGTGTGTGTGTGTGTGTGTGTGTAAGATACTCAATTCATAGTGCAAGGAGAATAGATAGATAGATAGATAGATAGATAGATAGATAGATAGATAGATAGATAGATAGATAGATAGATAGATAGATAGATAGATAGATAGATAGGTGGATGGATGGATGGATGGACGGATAGATGGATGGATAGATGGATGGACAGATGGATGGATGACAGCAGAGGTAGGCCACAGACGCCTGTCGTCCACCGCGTCTGTCTGCTCCACTAAAAATGTCCTTACTCAGTTTCATCTGCAGCCACGAAACAGATCGATGAAGCAACATTACTGCGCAAATCACACACACACACACACACACACACACACACACACACACACACACACACATGCACAGCTAAGTGTAACGATCACCACGGTAACCATGTTTGAACAATGATCTATTAGCTTGCAGGTTTACTATGCAGTAACACACTCTTATCTACACACGGTTTTCCAGTTCTTCTGTTGAAGACCCAAGAACCTGACAGGGATCTTCTAATCAGATCACGTCCCAGAAGATAATGTTCCTGCTTTTGTCTAATGTTGTTTTTCGAACAACCAAATTCATAGAGTCACAATCTTGAGGAGTTTTCACACGTTCTGTTAAAGTCATGAAGATTCTCCTCCTGAGCATCTTAAGGTCTACAGGACCCTCCTTCTATTCATCATGATATCTACAAAATCCTCCTCTTTATCATCCTGAAGTCTGTCAGATAATCCGCCTGGACTTACTGAGATTTACAAACTCCTCCTCCTGAGCATCTTAAGTTCTACAACACATTCCTTCTAATCATCATCTAATCTACAAGGTCCTTCTGGTTATTCTCCTTAGGTCTGTCAGATTCTCCTCCAGCTCTTCCCACTTGAGGTCTACAGGCTGTTATCATTCCTAAAATGCATTGGTCTTTTAATATTGTAAACCTTAATCCTCAAGTCTACAAGCTTCTTCCATTGACCTTCTGAGGTCTACAAGCTTCTTTTGACATCTTGTGGTCTGTTTTCTGGCCATCCTACTACTATTAGGTCTACAAACATTATTACCGTATTTCATTATCAAGTTTCCAGTCCTTCCATTCTGAGGTCTACAAGCATCTGATCATCTTCTGTCATTCTGAGGTCTACAAGCATCTGATCATCTTCTGTCATTCTGAGGTCTACAAGCATCTGATCTTCTGTCATTCTGAGGTCTACAAGCATCTGATCATCTTCTGTCATTCTGAGGTCTACAAGCATCTGATCTTCTTCTGTCATTCTGAGGTCTACAAGCATCTGATCTTCTGTCATTCTGAGGTCTACAAGCATCTGATCTTCTGTCATTCTGAGGTCTACAAGCATCTGATCTTCTGTCATTCTGAGGTCTACAAGCATCTGATCATCTTCTGTCATTCTGAGGTCTACAAGCATCTGATCATCTTCTGTCATTCTGAGGTCTACAAGCATCTGATCTTCGTCTGTCATTCTGAGGTCTACAAGCATCTGATCTTCTTCTGTCATTCTGAGGTCTACAAGCATCTGATATTCTGTCATTCTGAGGTCTACAAGCATCTGATCATCTTCTTTCATTCTGAGGTCTACAAGCATCTGATCATCTTCTGTCATTCTGAGGTCTACAAGCATCTGATCATCTTCATTCTGAGGTCTACAAGCATCTGATCATCTTCTGTCATTCTGAGGTCTACAAGCATCTGATCATCTTCTTTCATTCTGAGGTCTACAAGCATCTGATCATCTTCTGTCATTCTGAGGTCTACAAGCATCTGATATTCTGTCATTCTGAGGTCTACAAGCATCTGATCTTCGTCTGTCATTCTGAGGTCTACAAGCATCTGATCATCTTCTGTCATTCTGAGGTCTACAAGCATCTGATCTTCGGTTGTCATTCTGAGGTCTACAAGCATCTGATCTTCGTCTGTCATTCTGAGGTCTACAAGCATCTGATCATCTTCTTTCATTTTGAGGTCTACAAGCATCTGATCTTCGTCTGTCATTCTGAGGTCTACAAGCATCTGATTATCTTCTGTCATTCTGAGGTCTACAAGCATCTGATCTTCGTCTGTCATTCTGAGGTCTACAAGCATCTGATCTTCGTCTGTCATTCTGAGGTCTACAAGCATCTGATCTTCGTCTGTCATTCTGAGGTCTACAAGCATCTGATCTTCTTCTTTCATTCTGAGGTCTACAAGCATCTGATCATCTTCTGTCATTCTGAGGTCTACAAGCATCTGATCTTCCGTCATTCTGAGGTCTACAAGCATCTGATCATCTTCTGTCATTCTGAGGTCTACAAGCATCTGATCTTCTGTCATTCTGAGGTCTACAAGCATCTGATCTTCTGTCATTCTGAGGTCTACAAGCATCTGATCATCTTCTGTCATTCTGAGGTCTACAAGCATCTGATCTTCGTCTGTCATTCTGAGGTCTACAAGCATCTGATATTCTGTCATTCTGAGGTCTACAAGCATCTGATCATCTTCTGTCATTCTGAGGTCTACAAGCATCTGATCATCTTCTGTCATTCTGAGGTCTACAAGCTCTGACCACTTCATGTTTAAGTCAATCAGATATAAAAAATAATGTTTCATTCCTGGTTCCTTGGAAGGTTCATCTTCCTGTACTTCATCATAGTCCACTTGTGATTGTCTGTCTGTCTGGGCACACACACACACACACACACACACACACACACACACACACACACACACACACACACACACACATTCCTCTGCCTTTTCTTGTGGATGCTCTGGTTTCACCGAGGTTTTCCTGGAAAACCTGAACACTTTTCTTTTTTTTCATGCCGCTGTTCTCTTTGAGCTAATGAATTGATGTTTCGATTAGATGGCCTTCATGCGTGGCCCCTCAGGAAACACATACGCCTCGACGAAACCCAATAGTGCAGGAGGGAGCGAGCGAGCGGTCAGGAAAAACAGACATTGATTTTCCTTTTTCTTTTCTTTTGGTTTTTGTTAATTCATGGAGTGTAAATGTGGAGCATGAAGAGAGCTTTTTAACTTCCAACACTCGGATATCAGAGGAACAGGGGAGGGGGAGATGTTCCAGCTCCAGGGAATAGGGAGATGCAGAGCTAGCACTAGAACACAAATACTGTTCATGGTTTTCAACAACAAACATCTGCGTTATTCTGGAACCTTTTTTTTTGGCTCGCTAACTAGCTAATTTGTTAAGCAGCTACTGTGCTAAATGCTAACTTGCTAGCCAGAAGGACAGTAGAATGTTAGAGATCCAAATTTATAAATAAGACTTAGTTTGGATGAAATGCTGCATTATATGAAATTCACAAGCATAACAACTGCTAGATAAAACTGAAAAAGCTGATTGAGGAATCTGAGGAAAAGAATGACACTGATGATTCTAGAGCCGTCATTCTGATGGTCTAGAACTCACCAATGGTTTTGAAGCTGATTGAGGAATCTGGGAAAAGAACGACACTGACGGTAAAAATAAACCTGAATAAAAATCCCACTGATGAGTCTAGAATCTTAATTTGGTATAGTCTAGAACACATTGGTGGTCTTAGAAGTAGTCGGGGAAAAAAAAGTGTTATCTGGTGATTCTAGAACCTTTTATTCTGGGTGATATAGAACTCATCAATGTTTTTAGAGCTGGTCGAAAAATGGGGGGGGGGGAAATCTCACGCATGATTCTAAAACCTTCATTTGGTGTAGTGTAGAACACATCGGTGGTCTTAGAAGAAGTTTAGAAACCTGGGGGGAAAATCAGACTAATGATTCTAGAACCTTCATTCTGAATGGTTTATAACTCATCAATGTTCTAAGAGCTGGTTGAGGCACCTTGGATAAAATCGGACTGATGATTCCAGAAAATTCTTTCTAAATAGTCTAGAATTTAACAACTTTCTGAGAGTCTGAGAAAACAATTAGACTAATGGTTCTAGAACCTTTTTCATTACAAATTTGATCAAAGATCTTTTTAGCTTTGATGTTAAGGATTCTACTCAACATTCACAACACAACTACCAAATTGAGAGCAACTTTTTACTACTTTTGCTGATTATTCTAATGATCTGAGACGTGGTCAATTAATCTAGAACCTAGACTTAGTATTATAACTGCTCCATAGTGAGGACTCTAGAGCTTCTTGGGGATTCCATAACTGATATATGGTTCAAAAACTTGTAGTCTGTAATCTAGATAGACTATTCAGAATCTGAGAGGAGATTTTATATCTAACGGTTCTAGAACTAAAGATTCTTGATCTCAACCTGGATTCTAGAACTTTCACTCTGAAAGTTTTTTTTACTGTGAGGATCGTAGTAAACTCACAATCAGGTCTCCAGAACTAATAGATGACTCCTCAACCTGCACTCTGTGTCTGTGTGTGTGTGTGTGTGTGTGTGTGTGTGTGATAGATATGCTAATGCCCTCATTCTCTCCACTTCACTCTTTTATTTCCCCGGTTAAAGCAAACGCCTCGGAAAGTTTAATTAAGCCATGCTGCAGCTCTGCACTAATGAAACACTATTGATTTGCCTTTTTAATCCTAAATCACACACACACACACACACACACACACACACACACACACACACACAGACAAAATAATGGACATTAGGAACCAGGGCCTGTGCCAGCCGGGTGGTCATTGTACACTCGGGTCAATTAAATCTGAAACAACAGAGCAGAATGGACACACTGCATTTCAGGAATTAATGGAACTGTGTGTGTGTGTGTGTGTGTGTGTGTGTGTGTGTGTGTGTGTGTGTTTGTTGCACGATCTGAAAGCTAATTAGAGACGAGTGCATGTAGATGTGAAAACAAGCCTCGACCTGCTCTGTAATTATCCGATAGCGATCCACTTGCACAAGGTAGAGATTTTTTTGGTTTTTTTTGGTTTTTTGCTGTTTCTTTTTTCACGTCTGGACGAATTCATTCGGCGCCATAATTGTTCGACAAATTCAGCAGACGCGGATCAATACGGCGCCGATTGAAAAATGTCGCAGGCAATTAGCGGCGAACGGGAGTGTGTGAGGGGGAAATGACACGCCGCTGGAACACTGCAAGCTTTTAACGGTTCAATCAGGTGCAAAGAAAAACACACACAACACAACACGTTTGATGTGTCTGATACAGGACCCTACTCACTACACACTACACACTACTCACTACACACTAATCGCTACACACTACTCACTTTACACTAAACACTAATCGCTATACACTACTCACTACACACTAATCGCTACACACTACACACTAATCGCTACACACTACACACTACACACTAATCGCTACACACTACTCACTACTCACTTCACACTAATCGCTGCACACTACTCACTACACACTAAACACTAATCGCTATACACTACTCACTACACACTAATCGCTACACACTACACACTAATCGTTACTCACTTCACACTAAACACTAATCGCTATACACTACTCACTACACACTTATCGCTACACACCACACACTAATCGCTACACACTACACACTAATCGCTACTAACTTCACACTAATCGCTGCAAACCACACACTACACAATAATCGCTCACTACACACACACACTACTTACTACACACTACTCACTTCACACTAATCGCTACACACTACACACTACTTACTACACACTACTCACTTCACACTAATCGCTATACACTACTCACACACTAATCGCTACACACTACACACTACACACTAATCGCTGCACACTACACAATAATCGCTACACACCACACAATAATCGCTACACACTACACACTAATCTCTGCACACTACACACTACTCACTACATACTACACACTAATCGCCACACACTACTTACTACACACTACTCAGTACTCACTTCACACTAATCGCTGCACACTACACACTACACAATAATCGCTACACACTACACACAAATCGCTACACACTACACACTACACACTAATCGCTGCACACTACACACTACACACTAATCTCTGCACACTACACACTACACAGTAATCGCTACACACTACTCACTACACACTATACAATAATCGCTACACATTACACACTAATCGCTGCACACTATACACTACACAATAATCGGTACACACTACACACTATTTACTACACACTACTTACTAAACACTACATTATACACTGAGTGAGCACTGCTTCCCTGGGGCCGTGTCCCAAATCTCACTTTATGTAGGTCATAGTGCAAAAAAAAAAAAACACATTGGGTTGTGTGTAGGTCAGTGTTTCAGAGGGAGTGTCCCAAATCACTCACCCTGTTCAATATGTAGGCCAATGGGATATTGAACACTTCCACACTAGCACTTATGTCAATTTCTTCGTCCCAAATCACACAGTGGCTGGATGTTTTATTGCAAATTACAGAAGAAGATGCTACAAAAAAACCTTAAAATACCTGGTAGCCTGGTAGCCAATCAGAACAGACCGTACTGATCTCAGCCAGTCAGACCACACTGTAGATCTCTCAGCCAATCAGACCACACTGTAGATCTCTCAGCCAATCAGACCACACTGTGCTGCTTTTAGCTAATCAGAACACACTGTAATGCTTTTAGCCAATCAAAACATACTGTAGTTCTCTCAGCCAATCAGAACACACCGTACTGCTCTTAGCCAATCGAAACACACTGTAGGTTTCTTAGCCAATCAGAACACACCGTACTGCTCTTAGCCAATCGAAACACACTGTAGGTTTCTTAGCCAATCAGAACACACCGTACTGCTCTTAGCCAATCAGAACACACCGTACTGCTCTTAGCCAATCAGAACACACCGTACTGCTCTTAGCCAATCAGATCACCCTGTACTGCTCTTAGTAAGAAACTAAAATTTTAAATAATTTAAGTAATTTTAAAAGAATTTCGTCCAATAGTAAGCATCCGGGACATAAAGGGGCGGAGCAACTTCACCCTTCTCACCTCTCACTCTCGAGAGTGAATATTTATAAAGTGTGTGAAGTGTGAAAAATCGTCCTTTTCTCACGATCCTGACTCTCCTACCCGAAATGTGTTTTTCACTCTGTTAATGCATGTGTACACGTGTGTGTGTGTGTGTGTGTGTGTGTGTGTGTGTGTGTGTGTGTGTGTGTGTTTATTTGTTCCTCAGTCAAGCGGCGAGTTAACGAGCGCGAGATTAAAAACACATTTCTCAATAAACAGTACAAATGGACACGAGGCGATGAAATCGAAAGCGCATTAGTCTAAGTAGAAAAAAAATCTTTTTTCTGCTCCTAACATCCACTCACACACTCACACACACACACACACACACACACACACACACACACACACACATACACACACTTCTCCAGGTTGCTTTTCAATTCCCTAAAATTATCCTGAAGCCGATATCGGCGTCTAATGGACTAATAACAAAATGTGATAAAAGCCGTTATTAAGGGCTAAACTGCGGCGAGTTCGGCGCTGAAGCAGCGAAGCTTAATGCTTTTCCACACCGAGGGGAAAAAAAGGGTCATTTAAACAAGTACACTTCGTCCTTATTGAACTTGTTTTGTCTGAAAATGGGCTCGAGCTTCTCTCTCTCTCTCTCTCTCTCTCTCTCTCTCTCTCTCTCTCTCTCTCTCTCCAGTTTGCACTCACCCTCTTTATTTCTCTGTAGAAAGAAAACACAGATAAGAAAGAGGGATAGAACAAGGAAATGTATATAAAAAAAGGAAAACATGACTGACTTCTGAAGCATAGGACACACACACACACACACACACTAGCAATGCGTTTACAATGTTTTATCCCACAACTAATAGATTACGATTTTGTATTTATTATAAAAGGGGGGCTTTTTAGCCGTTTATAGCTACATGATGAATTTTCCGTCTTTCTTTCTCTCTGTCTTCTTTTTTTCATCTCTTTGTCCTCTCTCATAAAAAAAATGGAATAAAAAAAAAAAAAAACTGACACTGGAGACTCCTTCCATCATTTTGACCTCAATTTGACTCCCTTACTTTGTAGCAGTTACACTCATCCCCAACTCTCTCTCTCTCTCTCTCTCTCTCTCTCTCTCTCTCTCTTTGCTGTCTCTTTTTAGTTAAAAGGTAAATATGAAAAGATTTGTACCTCATTTTTCCACCCCTAGATTATATCAGCTACAAACACTCTTTCCGGTCTCTCTCTTTTTCTCTTTTTGTCTTTTCCTTCTGTCATAAAGTTTTTTCTTATTCTTCCGGCTGCTCTCATTACGGGGGGTTTGCAGATCATCTGATAAAGTTATTTAAAAGCCTGGAAAAAAAGAGAAAAAGTGTTTTAGGCTGCGAGAGAAAGAGAGACAATTCATAATGTAGCTATAAACATATTTTTATGAATACATTAATTTTTCTATATACAGTACAGACCAAAAGTTTGGACACACCTTCTCATTCAAAGAGTTTTCTTTATTTTCATGACTATGAAAATTGTAGAGTCACACTGAAGGCATCAAAACTATGAATTAACATGTGGAATTATATACATAACAAAAAAGTGAACTGAAAATATGTCATATTGTAGGTTCTTCAAAGTAGGCATCAAGAGAATGCCAAGAGTGTGCAAAGCAGTAATCTAAGCAAAAGGTGGCTACTTTGAAGAACCTACAATATATTTTTCAGTTGTTTCACACTTTTTTGTTATGTATATAATTCCACATGTGTTAATTCATAGTTTTGATGCCTTCAGTGTGACTCTACAATTTTCATAGTCATGAAAATAAAGAAAACTCTTTGAATGAGAAGGTGTGTCCAAACTTTTGGTCTGTACTGTACATAGAAAAATTAATGTATTCATAAAAATATGTTTATAGCTACATTATGAATTGTCTCTCTTTCTCTCGCAGCCTAAAACACTTTTTCTCTTTTTTTGTCTCTCTTCTTTATCTGGTAAAGGTTTTTTAAAAACTCAGTACAAAAAGCATTGACACTGGAGACTCCTCTCTATCTCTCTTTCTCTCTTTCTCTTTTCTGTCTTTTTTCATTCCTTTATGAAGTTATTAAAATTGCTCATTATTTTCCTCCTTCCCTCCTGGATGCTTTTCTAGAGAATGAATTAATATCTTTAAAATAATGACAATCATCATACCAATACATATAAAGAGAGAGTAAATAATCTCACACACACACACACACACACACACACACACACACACACACACTCACTATGTGTTATGCCATAATGGTGTATAGATTGGTATTGTATTCTCTCTCTCTCTCTCTCTCTCTCTCGCTCTCTCTCTCTCTCTCTGTGTTTCTCAGTTTCC
>NC_060891.1:27344378-27346878 GCF_014805685.1 Silurus meridionalis
ACAATGTGGGTAAGTGTGTGATTATAGTGTGTGAGTATGTAATATAGTGTGTTTGTGAGTGTGTGATTATAGTGTGTGAGTGTGTGATTGTGTGATTATAGTGTGTGTGTGAGTGTGTGATTATAGTGTGTGTGTGTGATTATAGTGTGTGTGTAATTATAGTGTGTGAGTGTGTGATTATAGTGTGTGATTTTGTGATTACAATGTGGGTAAGTGTGTAATTATAGTGTGTGTGAGTGTGTGATTATAGTGTGTGAGTGTGTGATTGTAGTGTTTGTGTGATTACAATGTGGTAAGTGTGTGATTATAGTGTGTGAGTATGTAATATAGTGTGTTTGTGAGTGTGTGATTATAGTGTGTGTGAGTGTGTGTGATTATAGTGTGTGTGTGAGTGTGTGATTATAGTGTGTGTGAATTTGTGATTAAAGTGTGTGTGAGTGTGTGATTATAGTGTGTGTTAGTGTGTGATTATAGTGTGTGTGAGTGTGTGATTATAGTGTGTGTGAGTGTGTTTATAGTGTGTGTGAGTGTGTGATTATAGTGTGTGTGAGTGTGTGATTATAGTGTAGTGTGTGTGATTGTGTGATTATAGTGTGTGTGAGTGTGTGATTATATTGTGTAGGTTATTGTGTGATTATAGTGTGTGTGATTGTGTGGTTATAGTGTGTGTGACTGTGTAATTGTGTGTGTGTGTGTGTGTGTGTGTGTGTGTGTGTGTGTGTGTGTGTGTGTGTGTGTGTGTGATTATAATGTGTGTGTGTGTGATTATAGTGTGTGAGTGTGTGATTATAGTCTATGTGAGTGTGTGATTATAGTGTGTGAGTGTGTGATTATAGTGTGTGTGTGACTGTAATTATAGTTTGTGTGAGTGTGTGATTTCAGTGAATTTGAGTGTGTGATTATAGTGTGTGTGATTATAGAGTGTGATTGTGTGATTATAGTGTGTGTGATTGTGTGATTATAGTGTGTGTGAGTGTGTGATTATGGTGTGTGTGTGAGTGTGATTATAGTGTGTGTGACTGTGTGATTATAGTGTGTGTGTGTGTGTGTGTGTGTGTGTGTGTGTGTGTGTGTGTGTGTGTGTGTGTGTGTGTGATTATAGTATGTGTAAGTGTGTGATTATTGTGTGATTATAGTGTGTGGTGTGTGATTATAGTGTGTGTGATTAGAGTGTGTATGAGTGTGTGATTATAGTGTGTGTGGTGTGTGATTATAGTGTGTGATTGTGTGATAATAGTGTGTGTGATGTGTGATTATAGTGTGTGTGAGTGTGTGATTATAGTGTGTGTGATTATAGTGTGTGTAAGTGTGTGATTATAGTGTGTGTGAGTGTGTGATTATAGTGTATGTGAGTGTGTGATTATTGTGTGTGTGAGTGTGTGATTATAGTGTGTGTGTGTAAGTGTGTTTTATAGTGTGTGTGTGACTGTGTGTGATTATAGTGTGTGTGTGTGTGTGATTATAGTGTGTAAGTGTGTGATTATATTGTGTGAGTGTGTGATTATAGTGTGTGTGAGTGTGTGATTATAGTGTGTGTGTGTGATTATAATGTGTGTGAGTGTGTGT
Organism: Silurus meridionalis; assembly: GCF_014805685.1. Taxonomy (NCBI): domain Eukaryota; kingdom Metazoa; phylum Chordata; class Actinopteri; order Siluriformes; family Siluridae; genus Silurus; species Silurus meridionalis. The sequence continues at coordinate 27,345,945 of NC_060891.1, forward strand.
GTGATTATAGTGTGTGTGTGAGTGTGTGATTATAGTGTGTGTGTGTGTGATTATAGTGTGTGTGATTGTGTGATAATAGTGTGTGTGAGTGTGTGATTATAGTGTGTGTGAGTGTGTGATTATAGTGTGTGTGATTATAGTGTGTGTGTAAGTGTGTTTTATAGTGTGTGTGTGTGACAGTGTGTGATTATAGTGTGTGTGAGTGTGTGATTATAGTGTGTAAGTGTGTGATTATATTGTGTGAGTGTGTGATTATAGTGTGTGTGAGTGTGTGATTATAGTGTGTGTGAGTATGTGATTATAATGTGTGTGAGTGTGTGATTATAGTGTGTGTGTGTGAGTGTGTGATTATAGTGTGTGTGAATGTGATTATAGTGTGTGTGATTGTGTGATTTTTGTGCGTGTGATTGTGTGATTATAGTGTGTGTGTGTGAGTGTGTGATTATAGTGTGTGTGTGTGTGTGTGTGTGTGTGTGTGTGTGTGTGTGATTATAATGTGTGTGTGATTATAGTGTGTGTGTGATTATAGTCTGTGTGAGTGTGTGATTATAGTGTGTAGTGTGTGATTATAGTGTTTGTGTGATTGTGTAATTATAGTTTGTGTGAGTGTGTGATTTCAGTGAATTTGAGTGTGTGATTATAGTGTGTGTGATTATAGAGTGTGAGTGTGTGATTATAGTGTGTGAGTGTGTGATTATAGTGTGTGAGTGTGTGATTATGGTGTGTGAGTGTGTGATTATAGTGTGTAAGTTTGTGATTATAATGTATGAGTGTGTAATTATAATGTGTGTGATTATAGTGTGATTATAGTGTGTGGTTGTGTGATTATATTGTGTGAGTGTGTGATTAAAGTGTGTGTGAGTGTGTGATTATAGTGTGTGAGTGTGTGATTATAGTGTGTGTGTGTGTGTGTGTGATTAAAGTGTGTGTAAGT
>NC_060891.1:27349378-27359378 GCF_014805685.1 Silurus meridionalis
GTGTGTGATTATAGTGTGTGAGTGTGTGATTATAGTGTGTATGAGTGTGTGATTATAATGTGTGTGAGTGTGTGATTATAATGTGTGTGAGTGTGTGATTATAGTGTGTGAGTGTGTGATTATAGTGTGTATGAGTGTGTGATTATAGTGTGTATGATTGTGTAATTATAGTGTGTGTGTGAGTGTGTGATTATAGTGTGTGTGTGAATCCGCAGTGGGACCGAATGTTCAGGAATGTTAGGAATAATATTTTAAACTGTTTTCACTCACAAATTTCATAATTAATTTTAAAACACATTTCTATATTAAAGTCCAGATGAATTCCATAAGGTACCACAGGGGCTGCAGGGGTGCGTCCAATATTCGTGGATTTTCCAAACTCAGGGGGTCTTAAAACGTAAGAGAGTCTGAAAAAGAGTGTGTGTGAGTGTGTGATTATAGTGTGTGTGAGTGTGTGATTATAGTGTGTGTGAGTGTGTGATTATATTGTGTGTAAGTGTGTGATTATATTGTGTGTGTGTGTGTGTGATTATAGTGTGTGTGAGTGTGTGATTATAATGTGAGTGTGTGATTATAATGTGTGTGATTATAGTGTGTGTGATTGTGTGATTATAGTGTGAGTGTGTGATTATAGTGTGTGTGAGTGTGTGATTATGGTGTGTGTGAGTGTGTGATTATAGTGTGTGTGTGAGTGTGTAATTATAGTGTGTGTGATTATAGTGTGTGTGAGTGTGATTATATTGTGTATGAGTGTGATTATAGTGTGTATGAGTGTGTAATTATAGTGTGTGTGATTATAGTGTGTGTGTGTGTGTGTGTGTGTGTGTGAGTGTGTGATTATAGTGTGTTTAAGTGTGTGATTATAGTGTGTGTGTGTGATTATAGTGTGTGTGTGTGTGTGTGTGTGTGTGTGTGTGTGTGTGTGTGTGTGTGTGTGTGTGTGTGTGATTATAGTGTGTAATTGTGTGATTATAGTGTGTGAGTGTGTGATTATAGTGTGTGAGTGCGTGATTATAGTGTGTGTGTGATTATAATGTGTGTGAGTGTGTGATTATAGTGTGAGTGTGTGATTATAGTGTGTGTGAGTGTGTGATTATAGTGTGTGAGTGCGTGATTATAGTGTGTGTGTGATTATAATGTGTGTGAGTGTGTGATTATAGTGTGTGAGTGTGTGATTATAGTGTGTATGAGTGTGATTATAATGTGTGTGAGTGTGTGATTATAGTGTGTGAGTGTGTGATTATAGTGTGTGTGTGTGATTATAATGTGTGAGTGTGTGATTATAGTGTGTGAGTGTGTGATTATAGTGTGTGAGTGTGTGATTATAGTGTGTGTGAGTGTGTGATTATAATGTGTGAGTGTGTAATTATAGTGTGTGAGTGTGTGATTATAATGTGTAAGTGTGTGATTATAGTGTGTGTGATTGTGTGATTATAGTGTGTGTGAGTGTGTGATTATAGTGTGTGAGTGTGTGATTATAGTGTGTGAGTGTGTGATTATAGTGTGTGTGTGTGATTATAATGTGTGAGTGTGTAATTATAGTGTGTGAGTGTGTGATTATAATGTGTAAGTGTGTGATTATAGTGTGTGAGTGTGTGATTATAGTGTGTGAGTGTGTGATTATAGTGTGTGAGTGTGTGATTATAGTGTGTGTGAGTGTGTGATTATAATGTGTGAGTGTGTGATTATAGTGTGAGTGTGTGATTATAGTGTGTATGAGTGTGTGATTATAATGTGTGAGTGTGTGATTATAGTGTGTGAGTGTGTGATTATAGTGTGTGAGTGTGTGATTATAGTGTGTATGAGTGTGTGATTATAGTGTGTATGATTGTGTAATTATAGTGTGTGTGAGTGTGTGATTATAGTGTGTGAGTGTGTGATTATAGTGTGTATGAGTGTGTGATTATAATGTGTGTGAGTGTGTGATTATAGTGTGTGAGTGTGTGTGTGTGATTATAGTGTGTGAGTGTGTGATTATAATGTGTGAGTGTGTAATTATAGTGTGTGTGTGAGTGTGATTATAATGTGTGAGTGTGTGATTATAGTGTGTGAGTGTGTGTGATTATAGTGTGTGATTATAGTGTGTGAGTGTGTGATTATAGTGTGTGTGAGTGTGATTATAATGTGTGAGTGTGTGATTATAGTGTGTGTGTGTGATTATAGTGTGTGAGTGTGTGATTATAATGTGTGTGAGTGTGTGATTATAGTGTGTGTGTGATTATAGTGTGTAGTGTGTGATTATAGTGTGTATGAGTGTGTGATTATAGTGTGTATGATTGTGTAATTATAGTGTGTGTGTGAGTGTGTGATTATAGTGTGTGAGTGTGTGATTATAGTGTGTATGAGTGTGTGATTATAATGTGTGAGTGTGTGTGATTATAGTGTGTGAGTGTGTGATTATAGTGTGTGAGTGTGTGATTATAGTGTGTATGATTGTGTAATTATAGTGTGTGTGGTGTGTGATTATAGTGTGTGAGTGTGTGATTATAGTGTGTATGAGTGTGATTATAATGTGTGTGAGTGTGATTATAATGTGTGTGAGTGTGTGATTATAGTGTGTGAGTGTGTGATTATAGTGTGTATGAGTGTGTGATTATAGTGTGTATGATTGTGTAATTATAGTGTGTGTGTGAGTGTGTGATTATAGTGTGTGTGTGAATCCGCAGTGGGACCGAATGTTCAGGAATGTTAGGAATAATATTTTAAACTGTTTTCACTCACAAATTCCATAATTAATTTTAAAACACATTTCTATATTAAAGTCCAGATGAATTCCATAAGGTACCACAGGGGCTGCAGGGGTGCGTCCAATATTCGTGGATTTTCCAAACTCAGGGGGTCTTAAAACGTAAGAGAGTCTGAAAAAGAGAGAGAAGGACGGACGGACGGACGGACGGACGGACAAACGGACATACAGACAGACAGACAGACAGACAGACAGACAGACAGACAGACAGACAGACAGACAGATAGATAGATAGATAGATAGATAGATAGATAGATAGATAGATAGATAGATAGATGTGGGCAAAAAATTAATAACTAAACAAATAAAAAGCAAACAAACCAATAACTAAATATATGAATAAATAAAGCATTTATTATTATTATTGTTTTTTTTTCATTTGTTCATTTATTAATTTGTTTGTTTCTTTGTTTATTTACTCACTTTTTTTTACTTACATGCGTCCCTGATTTATTGCCAGACGATAGTGAATGTTTATCATTAGATCCAGACAAGCACCAAAAAAGAAATGCTGATCATTTTCAACAATGTACAGGTGCACACACACACACACACACACACACACACACACACACACACACACACACACACACACACACACACAGAAGCCTGGATGCGTAATTGGCCGCATTCCCGTCTGGTTTTAAAATGACTGGCTAACCCAGTTAGTACACACTCCCCCCCTTCGGCTGTGTTCCAATAATCACACATAATGACCACATCCTGCACCGGTGTAGTGTTTAAACACAATTTACCCTCTAATGGACAGAGAGAGAGAGAGAGAGAGAGAGACAGATAGAGCGGGAGACATATATTAGATATATACACATTAATTTCTACAGATTTACAATCACCACAAATCCTCCGTTCGACGTGAAAATAAAAGGTTGCATCCAGAACCGTTGTGTTCTTCATTCGTCTCTGTGTAGAACCGTAACAGCTTCGAGTAGCTTTATTTTATTCTCTAAAAGTATCTAAAGGAATAAAGCAGCTTGTGTTACTGCAGCCAGCAGATGCATTTTTCTGTGAAGTGTTTTCTTCCTCTTACATCACACACACACACACACACACACACACACACACACATATACACACACACACACACACACACACACTCAGCACTAAAATATTTAATTATTGAAGAATCGCATGTCCATTTCTAGTTACATTTAGTGGCGTTGGAATGGATTAGTTTTAGATGTTACCCATGTTCTAGTGGCTGTAAATCACACAGAGATATAACGTAGTGCTGTATAATCACTCACATGAGTCTGGGCCATGTGTCTCATAGAAATCAAGCTGTTGGAGTTGCTCCTGGTGCTGTTTTTTTTTGTTTCATTTTGCATCTGGGGAAGTTGTAGCTCAGTGGTTATGGATCTGGGTTACTGATTGGAAGGTTTGTGGTTTAAACCCCACTATCGCCAAGCTGCCATTCTTGGGGCCCTTGAGCAAGGCCCCCAGGTGGTGCTCACCTTACACTCTGACCCCTGCTTCCGAACATCGCTTGGGTACGCTAAGGTGCCATAATGTACATGTGACATGTAGGGAAAGGGGAATAAGTGGTTAAGACTTTGGTTTTCTGATTAGAAGCTTGTGAGTTCAAATCCCATCACAGAATTACCAAATGCCACTTCTGGGCCCTTGAGCAAGGCCCTTAATCCTCATCTTGTTCTTTACCGTATTCACCATATTCACACAAAACTCCTCCATGGAGCTCAGTGGGGTTATTATGAAATGTCTACAATAGCTGTCTCACTCTGGATGGACCTGGAACTGGAAGTTGCTTTAATCATTCAGAACTAATTGACAAATACAAACTGACTATGCTTTTTTACATTAACGTTCACAGTTTTTGGCGAATTTCAACCGAGCAGGTGAAAGGATAAAGGTCTTGCTCAGGGGCCCAGCAGTAGTCGGTAGTAGGATTTGAACTCAAGACCTTACGATTAGTAGACAATAAAACAACCACTGAGCCACCACTATCTCTATAAAAAAAAGAGACTTGAAGCTAATAAAAAAAAGAAGCTGACTCAGCGCTCTGACACTGGAGACTCCTTCCATAAATGCTTAATAAACCTCTCCTCATAATGTTTCATAGAACAGAATAAAATGAGATAGAATAGAAAAGAATTGAAAACCGTATCAGCATCACGAGTGCGTTTCTAGAAATCTAAAGCGAATATATATATATAATCAACACCTTCCGACCAATCATGATCCAGCAGCGGTATTCTGTATTCTAATTGGTCAGGAGGTGTGGATTCCTATCCTATCGTTTCTATAGAGACGCTGGTGAGAGTATGAGTGCGTATCACTGCTATAACATACATGGGAACAGATAGATGTTCCATTAGAAGACAATCATCAGCACGTTGTTGGTTCTGGTTGCTCTGCTCCATCAGATTTTAATAAACTTTCCTATTAACATATTTATAATGCATTATAAGGCCATGTTGTCGTTTATGACACCCGAGTATAGATTCATATAGATTGGTTTGTGCTTTCCCCATTCGCTGTTATTATAACCTCCACTGCAGTTTGTCAATAAAGTACTTGTGAGAGAGAGAGAGAGAGAGGGGGTGGAGAGAGAAAGAAGGGGGGAAAGAGTGTATGCATTGTTCTCTAATGTCATTAGAAATGTTTGCAAGGAATAAAATGAAATCAGGCTTCAATTGCACTCTCAGGACAAGACCGGGGGGGCAGAAATCTGATTGAGAATAAGGACGGATAGAGAGATAAGTACATCACAAAAGAGTAAGAGAGAGAGAGAGAGAGAGAGAGAGAGAGAGAGAGAGGCTGTGATTCACATCATTGTGTCCTGCTGCAGCAGAGGATGTGCTCCATTACAGATTTTTTGCTGAAACCACAAAAACAAAGAACTGTTTATATCCCATCAGTTATCAATCACAGATCACAAGTACTGATAGCACCGCGACCAGGACGAGAAAAACAAAGAAGAAAAAGAAAAGAAGGAACAAAGAGTTGACGAAATGATGAAAAATATTTTCCCTACAAATCGAATTCATTCATCTGAAAAACAGGAAGTAGGCGTGTCAATGTTCACGTGTGTTCACTGAGTAGCAATTCCAGTTCTGGATTCTGATTGGTCAGAAAATGTTGATTTATTCTCTATAAGAGCCGCTTTGACCTTTTTTCAGCCTTATACTGTCCAGATCCAGTTGTGTCCCACCTCAAGAAGATTTCGGACCTTCAATGAGAAGATGGAGACCCCGAGAGTATCACGAGCCATCTAGAGACGATCCCACTTCATGAATATTTCAGAAATTGGACTTTGAGGATAAACAACGTCTTAATCAATATTCAATCATTTTCATCATTGAACATGTAAAGGCTCTGGCATGGAGGAGTTGCTGTTAAATCTATGATGATCTCAGATGTTGAGCTAATTTCTGAGTTGCTCAGGAGCTCCTGGTGCCACAACTCCAACTGACTGTAGAAAGGACCTTATTCAAAATCACACACTCATGATATTTCTCACTGTCTGTTGTTTCAATGGTTTTTATCACACTGTTGGTGTCACCCAAATGATAATGAGGTTCCCTTCTGTGTCTGGTTCCTCTCAAGGTTTCTTCCTCATATCATCTAATTCTTAAATTCTGTAAAGCTGCTTATTTGTAGACAAATAAACTTGAAATGTGCTCGGTTTGATATGTGATCGTTCCCATAGCGACGGCTCGTTCATAGGGTTTTCTCCATGGTTAAGGAGATGTTTATGTATGGAAGGAGTCCTCAGTGTCAGCACTTTGTAACAATGAGAAACACTTAACGGAGGTGGTAGCGTAATGGTTAAGGTATTAGACTTTGGATCCGAAATTCAAATCCTAGCTGCACCAAGCTGCCAGAGTTGGGCCCCTGAGCAAGGCCCTTAACACCATAGTTTCTCAGTTCTATGAATAAACAAACGGCTCAGGGTTTAAGGCTCTAGACTGGTGATCAGAAGGCTGGGGGTTCAAGCCCCAATAATTCCAAGCTTCCAGTGTTGGGCCCTTGAGCAAGGCCCTTAACCCTTTGTGCTCCACAGGTGCTTATATGATATCTGACACAAGCTTCCTAATATAACTGGAATATGGAAGAATTTCACTGTGCTGTAATGTGACAAGTGCCCTCACATTTGACTTTTTCAGGTCATAGGATTTTCTTGGTTCTTCTAAAGTTTCTCCAAAACCGTCTGATAATCTTCAGGAGAGAATAAAGAGTCTGGTGAGGGAATGTGTGTTTACAGCTGCTATAACTATAAAGAGACAAATGGCTGTATTTACATTTTTTAAAAAGTTATCACATGCTACATATAAATAAATAAATAAATAAATAAATAAATAAATAAATAAATAAATAAATAAATAATAATCCAGGTGTAGGTGTGAGGTGTTCCAGGATGCTTTATGTGCACGATACGGAGGTGAAGAACGGCCCGAGGTGAAGCCGAGAGCATTATGATGGTGTGAGGCCTCACACCTATGCATGGTTTCGATTTAGATTATCACCTTATACCATGGTCACTTCTCAGCATTGATGAGTTCAGGCTGTAACTGATCATTAAATCTAGAATTTTAACGATCCAAATCACACGCAGAGATACAGTAGCTGTTGGAGTTACCTTCTGGTGCTGTTTTTCATTCCATTTCTTATTTCCTTTTCCATCTTGTGCCTCGACCCATTTATCCAAATCACTGTTTTCACCATGTAACTCCAATTACACGCAAAACTCCTCCATGGAGCTCAGGAAGGTCATCAGAAAGTGTCTCCGATTGCTGTGGCACTCTGGATGGACCTGGATCTGGATGTTACTATGGTTTCAAGTGTCTATAAGCAGCACATTCATTTAGAAGGCTGACTCACCTGGCAAACGAGAACTACCTGTGTGTTCAACTCACACCTGATCTCCATTCAGCCAATCACAAACCAGCGTTCCCACAGGGATATTTGCTACGACCGTTCATATTGCGAGTGCAATGTTTTTTTCATGTGACGTTTCTATAAAGAGGAAATGAATTCACGGTGACATTTTGTAAACAATTCAGCTGAATATTCTGTATATTTTTGACGGACGCTGTTCTGGTCGCTCCGCTCAGATTGTGCTTTTGTTTCATTTTTTTTATCTACTTTTACTCTCTTTTTATGACCACAGAACATCTGCATTGATCGCCCAAAACCCGACCTCATAGTTTTTCCTTTGTTATTATTATACCTTATTGCATTTTGTACTTCGCTTTAGCACATCTAAATACATTTGTACTATTTTTAAAATAACGCTTTCTCATTATTTACGTCTTTAATTTTTATTTTATTTTCTCATATTTTCTATTTATAACCCCCTTTATCTAATACACAAATCTCTGAGCAGCCGATCAGGTTTACGTTTCACTGCAAGTTAAGCGTTGGACTTTGGGTCCGAAGGTCATGAGTTCAATTCCAGCTGCACCAAGCTGCAACTCCTGGGCCCCTGTGTGTGTGTGTGTGTGTGTGTGTGTGTGTGTGTGTGTGTGTGTGTGTGTGTGTGTGAGAGAAAGAGACTGAAAGTGTGTGACAGTTGTAAAACCCAACACACACTTCATCACAATGAGGAGACTCGTTAGATCAGGTGTGTGTGAGGACACGACCCTCAAGGGCTTTACAAGTCATCTGTCGTTCTCTCTGTCTCTCTCTCACAATCACACACACACACACACACACACACACACACACACACACACACACACACACACACACACACACACAGGTGTTCTGTTGATCCTGAGCCCGATGGCAAAGTAACCAGAGATCCATCAGTGTAAAACTTCAGATAAGCTTTTTTTCCTCTTCTACACCTGTCGTTCTCTCTCTCTCTCTGTCTCTCTCTCTCTCTCTCTCTCTCTCTCTCTCTCTCTCTCTCTCTCTCTCTTTCTCTCTCTCTCTCTCTCTCTCTCTCTCTCTCTTTCTCTTTGAGAGCTGTTGTAAAAGCCATGTGAAAGACAAAGGCATGCCATTGGTAAGCGGAGAACCTTCCCTTGTTTGTCAGGATGGACAGATTTCACATTCCAGCTCATGACAGAGCGAGGAAAAGAAGCTTCAGCTCCAGAAAATCGAAAGAACATTTCACATAAGTAATTATTGTCTTCTAGAATGTCCTTTTCTTTGTAGACTCTTCAGTGTAGCTCTAGAACACTAGTGATACCGCCACTGTTGCTACATGACACCCACAGAAACCAGGATCTAGACTAGAGGGTGCTACAGCAGTTCCTCTTTGTGGTCCTACAATCTTTAGTTCAGATATTTAATCGTAAGTGTGGATCTTGAGTCTGTGCAGTTTTTATGTGAGCTGTAAAAAAATGTTTCTAGATCTTTGGTGTAGATCTATAATCCTGATGTAGTTCTAGTTTTTTGCTTGTAGAATGTACCCTTTTGGTGTGAATCTAAAACCCTGTAGTTGTTCTAAAATATTGAACTTCTGCAGTCCTTCCTGTGGATCTTGGTTCCTGATTCTTGCATGGCATTTTCAGTTCAGTACTGTGAATTTATAATACTGATATGATTTTTTAATTCAGTATTACTCTGTTTCTCTATGAGCTTCAGTGGACCATTCTGATCATCATTGCATTCTACAATATGTCCATCTATAATCTATGTTCCTCAGCATCAATTTATTATTCAATGTGCAGCTTAATAATCCTCAGTGTAGCTCCATGATCTCTACTGCAGCTCAATAATCCTCAGTGTGGCTCTACGATCCTTGGTGCCTCTTTATAATCTTTAGTGCATCTGTATGATCCTCAGTTCAGATCTATGTTTCTCAGTGCAACATTATAAACTTCAGTGCAGCTCTATGATCCGGAGTGTAGCTTTATGACTGTCGGTGCAGCTCTATGATCCTGAGTGTAGCTCTATGATCTTTATTGTAACTCCATTATCTTCAATGCAGCTTTATGATGCTCAGCGTAGCTCACTAATTTTCAGTGCAGCTCTTTAATCCTCTGTGGTGCTCTAAAGTCCTCAGTGTAGCTCTATGATTTTCAAAGCAGTCCCATGATTCTCAGTGCAGCTCTGTGACCTTCAGTGCAGCTCTATGATTTTCAGTGCAGCTCTATAATTCCCAGTGCTATTTTTCTGATTCTCAGTGTAGCTCTATGATCCTCCATACAGCTCCATGTTCCTCTGTGCAGCGCCATGATTTTCAGAACAACAATATGATCCTCAGTGCAGCTCTGTGGTTTTCTGTGCATCCCCATGATCTTTAATGCAGCTCTATGATTCTTG
>NC_060891.1:27366878-27414378 GCF_014805685.1 Silurus meridionalis
GGATTTCTGAAACAAATACACAGAAAGAAACATCAGGGGTTTATGAAGGTGTTTATTCTCATCAAGGCATCGTAACGAAAAAGCTAATTAAAATACCAACATGGGTTTAATCCCAAGTCTATGCAAATATTTAAATTAGACAATATCATGCGAAACAGATTTGACTGATTCACACATTCTAACATGCTAAACTACAAGCTAACAGGTGGCTAGCAATTACCATATACACTATGGACAATATATAGGTTAGCATTAAACACGAAAACATTGACATGCTCCAAAGATTTATTTTAGAAAAAGAATAATGAGGATGAATATGCAAATGAAGAAATGTTCTGCTTTTGCTGACTTTGCTAATCAGTTAGCGAGCAGTGGGGCTAACCGTGTCACTGATGATTAGCATTTAATACGTTTTGAACTTTACAAATTTTATACAAATGTTCACTATTGCAGCATATCGTGCTATTTAACTATGAATATGCTAATGAGCACCTCTCTAAAGCTTTACTGTCCATAAAACTCAGGGTTTATTAAAATTTTCAGGAATATGCAGATTAGGGAACACCCTTTCACCTTTCATTCAATGCTCAGCTAATATTTATTTGACTCTTTTAGTCAGTTAGCTAGTTACCGCTGACACGTGATCGTCACAGGTGAAGATATTTTTGATATTTTGTTTAACAGGGACCTTCAGATTTTAGTGTTTATTCCTAATTTTAGCAGCTCCATTTGGAATAAATTAATAAATTCTAGTGTCGAGTTGAAGGATTTGAGATGCTCCCATGTTCCACACGTTCCTGAGAAACTTTAGAAGCTTCCACATGTGGAGATGGAGCTTCATCGATCCGACCCGAGCAGGTCAACGCCGCTAATGAATAGAGAGACAGACAGGTCAGTGAAAAAGTCAAAGGGCAAAGATGAGGAGGTCATAATCAAGGTCGTGACTTTAGTGGATCTCACAATGGATCTCAAATTTCCTCACTGTGAACAGAATTATGGGATACAGAGTCCTCCAAGTTTTAAAGACAGGTGTTCTGATGCTGCCTTCTAAAGGAACCTTGTTCATTATTTTAGTTAAAAGACAAACACACACAGTGAATGAGTGGATGAAAGTTCTGTGGAGTCCAAACGGGACATTTTTGTCTCTAACAGAAGAACTTGTGTAAGATGGAGAACAGGAGAGAAAATATGATCAGACTCCCTCACCCCCACACTCACACATGGAGGTGGAGGTTTAATGGTTTGGGGTTGTTTTAGAGCAGAGAAGATTCCGGAAAGTGAAAGGAATCCTGAACCATCATGTCTCCCATTCCACACTTCATCACCGTGCAGTTCCGTCTGGACTGCGGCTCGTTGGAAGCGACTTCACCGTCCAACAAGATGATAAGCTGAAGCACGTCTGAGTTCTGTACGTGTTATTTAGAGAGCAGACAGACGTCTGAAGTGATATCTATCATGGAACCACCTGCCCAGTCACCACACCTCAATCCTATTGAACTGCTCTGAGATGAAGAAGAACATCTCCAATTAGTGAAGAACATCTCTGTAGAGTTTTAAAAGAAACACAGCAACGTATTTTAGCTGAATGTTTGGAGAAACGAAGTGTTCGGATGCTGAAAGTGTGTAAAGCTGTTCTTCATGCTAAGGAGGATTTTTATTGAAAATAAATTGGAACATCTGGACATTTATAGATTTGTTTGTCTCCACACTTTTCACATATATATGGTTAGTATTGGGACATATGACTTTTCCAGCCATACAATATGTGTTTCTTCCCAGGTGGACAATTGTACAAGATGTATTTGGAGGCAGAAGCATGACATTTTCCATTCACTTGGACTAGGAGACTCAAACCTGCTCCAGCATGTGCACAAAGAGAGCTCCATGAAGATCTTTCTCACATGTGTTGGAAGATCTCCTGCTATAGATCTCCAACCCTATTGAACACCTTTGAGATGAATTTGAACACTGACTGCACCCCAGGAACCTGTTCACCTTCTCACCTACATCAGTACCTGACTTTACAATCATATGAATAAATCTCAACGAAAACTAGTGGAACATCTTCTCATTAGAGTGGAGGTTATTATAACAGCATATGGAGACTGGAGGTTCAAAAAGAGCAACTTATGGTCAGTTGTCTATAAACCTTTGATTGTATAATGTTGTAGTGTGTCCTTTATTGTTCTTTTGTTGTTCTTCGTTCTGCTTGGTTTGGAGAGACGAGTCTCTGGTGTTAGCGGTGTTTAACAACGCCGCTCTGTCGCTCGTTAGCGCGCCACTTCTCGTCTCTGGCACGCGACGTCTCGTTTTAAAAGAAAACTATTTCGTTTTCGGAGCTGGATCACAAGTAAACACAATAAATCACTCTGGTCTGTGGCCTCCTGCTTCTCCCTCATCATTATTTCATGCCCGTTTTATGATTTTAACTCTCCGAGCACGTTAGCCGCTGCGACCCGCGACTGCTGCTTGGAGCCAGAGCAATTTTTTTCTCCCGGTTTCATCGAAATGTTACGTTTCAGTTCGCGGCGGCTTTTTAATTCGGCCCGTAACGACGCCATTAGAATAAAAACCCATCTGGAGGATCTTCTGGGAGCGCCGTAATGCGGCGTGCTAATGCGCTAATGTTGTTTGGCAACAGATGCTAAGAGGAAAAACACTCTGGCTAGTTAGGGAAAGATGGATGGGAGTGACTCGAGAGCGAACAGTGCACAGATTGAACGTGTGGCGGTGAGGAAGACGGAAAGGCGGACGACGTGTGCGTGACGGGGCCCTCGTTACTCCGCCGCCACCTTCAGAAGGGAAATGAAATGAAATCAGAGGCTGCGTTTATTCGCTAAACTCCTCATCGTTATAGTGCTAGCAAGGAGCTTCGTCTTGCCAGTGAGAGGAAAACGTTTGCAGACAATCGACTAGGGGCATAAAGCGATTAATAAACATGTGTGTGTGTGTGTGTGTGTGAGATATCCAGCAATGGAGTGCCCTTTAGCCTTGATTATGCTAATGAAGCCATTTCCGTGTAAGTGATTAGTGTGACTAATTCGGCCGTGTTGTGAGTCGCAGGTTCGAGGCGCCTCGCTGCTCTTCAGGCCGCTCGTTAATTACCGATTAAATCACATGGCTCACTCGCTCCGACTCGCTGCTCTGTAGCGCTTAGCACTGGTGCTTAATGCGCTAATCGAGGGAGATTAAACACCAGGCCTGTCCACACACTCAGACATGCCTTTAGATTCCTGTTAACTGGATATTGTGGCTAATATTCAGATCTATGAAGGAACTCCTCAGTTCAGAGACTAGCTTCTTCATGCTAATGTTCTCTTCATGCTAACATTTTTATATATACTGCATAACTGCATATAATTGTATATAAATGTATTTGGACACCTGAAATTTTTTCAGCCATATAAAGTTCTTCCACAAGCTGTAAGCACAAACATGGAGGTCCACATCTTATCAGACGTCTTTGGATGCAGGAGCATGCAAGTTTCCTTCACTTGAACTAGGAGACCCAAAACCTGTTCCAGGTGCTCCTGTGCACAAAACCAGCTCTATAAAGATCTGCTTTACATGGTTTGGAGTGGAAGATCTCCTGCTATACATCTCCAACCCTATTGACCATGATGAATGTGAACACTGACTGGACCCCAGACCTCCTCACCTGTCAGTACCTGACTTTACTAACACGCTTGGAGCTGAATGTTTTATATAAAGAACTCGTCAGCGCTGAGACGAGTCTCTTCATGCTAACACTTTGTACTTTTACGCTCTTTTCACTGTTTTGCGATTCGACTTTGATTTTGTTCGCTTTTGTTTATTTCTTTAAATATATTTTTCATATGGTTGGATTTTGGAACAATTATTTTCAACACTGATTCACGATTTAATGCGTTTTTAAAATTAATTTGTACAGTTTTTCCTATTTTGTCAAATTAAATGCTATTTATTAAAATGTATTTGTATTTTTTTGCTTTGTTAAAAAAGTTTTCAAAAGTTTTTTTGAAACATTTTATAAATAGGTTCCTTCGTTTATTTGTTATTTATTTAGTTTAATTTTTTACAGTTTTTTTTTTTTAGATTTTAGTTTATTTAATTATTTACTATGATTTTATTTATTTATTCCAAATGTATTCGTACTTTTAATAAATGTTTTAATATATTTATTTGTTTTTAATTAATTTTAAAAAATTTACGTTTTATATATAACAATCAGATTTTTTTACTGATTTGTTTTAATGCTTTTGCTTTTTGTATTGCTCCTCCGCTTTCTTTTTCTTCTTCAATTTTTTTCTTTCCTTCTTTTCTTCACCTCCTCCTTCTTCATTTTCTACTTCTTCTTCTTCCACTGCTTCCCTTCAGATCTTTATAGCATCTCTTCTTGTTTATGCAGCTCTGAAATGAGCTTCTTCATGCTAATGTTCTCGTCTTGCACCCTGCTAAAGTTTTTATTTGCCCGTGTGTGTGTGTGTGTGTGTGTGTGTGTGTGTGTGTGTGTTATCTGTTCTCTGTTTTCACGTCCTGTCTTCATGTCCTTTCATGACACTCTCTGTCCTTCAGGACGTCCACTCCAGGTGCATTAGCGAATCCGCTCTGCCTCCATTTCTCCGATCGATCCAAACGCGGTTTTCCCTCCATCAGGAGCATCACGGCGGGAAAAAGATCACGACGCTTTAATGTCCCTGTCGCTGAACCACAAACGGATTATTTTTATTATGATTTTTATCAGCAGCTGAAGCTCTTCAGAGACATTAAAGTGAAGCTCTGTGTTTCTGTTCACGTTTACTGGAGCTCCAAATCATCCATCAGTGGAGGACCGGAACACCTCCACCTTCCTGTGTGTGTGTGTGTGTGTGTGTGTGTGTGTGTGTGTGTGTGTGTGTGTGTGTGTGTGTGCGCTTTATATAGAGTAAAGTTTCACTAAAACATTGTTTGCCTAATTTACAGCCAGTGTTCTAGAAAATATAGATGATTGGATTATTTACACATTAAAAAGAGAGAAAAAGCAAAAAAAAGAAAAAAGACAAAGACTTTGAAAAGTAAAAGATTTGGAATTAAATACAGTAAATAAACCCCCAGACTACATTTATTAGTCAAAATAATTCAGATATTTTGATATATTTGATAATATTATAGATTGTAATTCTATTATTCACACTTCATGCAGCAGATGATCTTTATACGTTACATTTTTGGAAGAATTAAAAGAGCAACACTTTCTAAAAGTTTTGAAAGTTTAAGATAAACAGAAAGAAAAAATACATCGAAATTTGTGCCATTTGCCCTTTAAGGGTGAAGCAGGCTTTGAACTCTTCACCTTCTGTCCAGTGACACAAAGGTCATGAATCCTTCTGTCTCATTAGAAGGTCATGAGTCAATGAGTTTAATGTTTATACCACTGAGCTTCCGCTTCCCTGCAGTTCTCCTGGATAACACTGCTGCTGCTGCTGCTGCGTTTACATTCACAATTATGGCATTTAGCAGATGCCCTTAGCGACACACAACTGAGCAACGGAGGATTAAGGGCCTTGCTCAAGGGCCCAGCAGTGGCAGCTTGGTTTGAACTTGCGACCTTTCGATCCAAAGTCCAAAGCCTAATGTCTTAACCACTGAGCTACGACCTCCTCTGCTGCATGTGACTGAAGAATAATTCAAATCAGGAAGAATGCAATAAAAAAACACAATACTAAATATATATAAAAACTTTAAACTTATTCTACTAAATACAATAAGTTAAAAATAATATTTACAAAAAAAATAGTTTTAACAGCTTCATGTGTTTTATAGTTTAAAAGAATATTGTAAAGTAAAGGATCTTCTTTTTCTTCTTTTGGCTGCTCCCATCCGTCTCCTGTCTTCTACATCTGCCTCTTTCACACCAACTACCTGCAAGTCTTCCCTCACCACATCCATAAACCTCCTCCTTGGTCTTCCTCTTTTCCTCCTTCCTGGTGTCTCCATCCTCAGCATTCTCCTACTGATATACCCCATGTCCCTCCTCTGCACATGTCCAAACCATCTCAATCTCACCTCCCTCACCTTGTCTCCAAAACGTCCTACATGTGCTGTCCCTCTAATAAACTCATTTCTAATCCTGTCCATCGTCGTCACTCCCAACGAACATCTCAACATCTTCAGCTCTGCTACCTCCAGCTCCACCTCCTGTCTTTTACTCAATGCCACTGTCTCTAATCCATACAACATCTCAGGTCTCACCACAGTCCTATAAACTTTCCCTTTCACTCTCACAGATACTCTTCTATCACAAATCACTCCTGCTATCACTCTTCTCCACCCACTCCACCCTGCCTGCACTCTTTTCTTCACTTCTCTAACAATAGAATAGAATAGAATAGAATAGAATACAATAGAATTGAATTGAATTGAGTATAGTAGTGTACACTGGTCCCCCGGAACTCACAGGGGTTACGTTCTAAGACCCCCTGAGTTCCGAAAATCCACAAATTTTGGACGCACCCCCGCAGCCCCTATGGTACCTTATTGATTTCATCTGGACATTATATTACTTTAATACAATGATGTTTTTTGTAAGTGTTTATGAAATTTGTTAATGAACAGTTTAAAATGTTATTCCTAACGTTCCTGAACATTCGGTCCCACTGCGGATTTACGCCACTTTTAAGATAATCCACAACTTGCTGTTAGTTACGAATGAAAACCTGCGATTTCTTTAGAGCAGAGAATTATCGGGAGTTGACTGTATTTTATAGTATAGTTCCGTTTATTTCTTTATTTTTTATATACTATCGTATAACAGTATAGTACAGTAGAGTATAGTTTAGAATAGTACAGTTTATTCTTTTTTATCTTCTTGTTTTAAAAAAAAAATTACCAAATTCACTATTTTATTCATCGAATAATTAATGGGAAAGGAAAATAGAGTGCAGGGTAGCAAAATATAATATAATATAATATAATATAATATAATATAATATAATATAATATAATATAAAATAAAATAATATAAAATAAAATAAAATAATATAATATAATATAATATAATATAAAATAAAATAATATAATATAAAATAAAATAATATAATATAATATATAATATATAATATAAAATAAAATATCATATCATATAATATAAAATAAAATAATATAATATAAAATAATATAATATAATAAAATATAATATTATATTATACTAATATTATATTATATGATATTATATAACAACAATAGAATGTGTGTATTATAGTATATTGTAGTTTTGTATAATCTGACAGTACAGTATAGTTTTGTAAACTGCAGCATATTAAAGTATATGAATATACATAAGCTGTTTTGTTTTTGTTTTTAACTTTATATTTTTAATTCATTACAAAAATCATCCCCCTTTTACATTTTATTGACTGATTAATTGATCGGTTGAGTTTTAGATCTGAAGTGTTTTGGAACAGTCAGTCGTTGAGCTGAAACTGGACAGAAATAAGAAACTTTGGGTCATTTTTTAAAACCGTGTGACCAAATGTACAAATTCAGACTATTACATTATACATATATTTACATGTAAAATCTACTAAAATGTAAAATATGTGAAAACTGATGCACACAACATTGTTTTTTTTCTCATATCATAAATATCATATTATTTAAATAAATCCTGCTTATTTTTTTATATTACACTTAATATTATTATCTTGTCTGTATGATATTCTGTGTGTTTTAATATGTAAAAATTAACTCAATGTTTTATGAAAAACGCAGTAACTCCACCACATACTATGACAAGAAAATCAGCCAATCAAGTTAAAGAACACTGGCTTCATTCCAAACCCTAAAATTCATCACTAAGCTGATTATTAAACTGTTAACACACATTGTGTTTTTGATGTGGAGTGTGTGTGTACACCCCTTTTATCTCAAACATCTCAATACCACAAAAAATAACAACACAACATGGATGAGTTTTTGCTTGTCTTTAGAGTTTGGAGCAGGCCGTGACCTTTGACCCCTGTCTCAGACCGTCCTCTCGTCTCTCATGTTCCGCTGTTTGATTTCCATATAAATGGCGTGAAAGCGTAGGACGCGCACTCCTCCGCCGCTGTTTCATCTCCAGCCTCGCTCAGAGTGCTTCGCCTCGAGCTTCTGCAAATTAGCCAAACAAAAACGTAGCGTAATTGTGGCGATGTGGACGCCATTGTCCTCACGCTCTTCACGTTAATAGACCTCGACTCGCCAGGAGACTCGCCCCGCGACTCTATACACTTGGAGGAGCTCCGGCAAGGACCCAGAGTTCCCTCACTTTAGGTTCTCCTCCCTCCTCTTCCTGTTCCTCTCCACAGAGAATCCGCCCCGGGGTTAATAACTGCACTGATACACAGATGTGTGTGATTCACACTGATCCATCGAAAATGATCGCCACTCCACGTGTAAGCTGGAGAATCTCGTCCGGGTTCATTATTGAAGATCTCAGATGATGATGAACATTTTATTCTCCTTCGTATTTATGTCACAGACCGCTATGCATATTTTGTTACATCATCAAGAGCATTTTCATATCAAAACGTGCTACTTAGAGATGACTTCTTGTAGAAATAAATATTTAGGAACAATAGTGATTAGAGACTGGGATTCATGAGATTTGGATCAATGGTGATCTGTGATATGCTGCAAGAAACAATGGTGATCAGTGATTGGCTGTGAGAAACAATGGTGATCAGTGATTGGCTGTGAGAAACAATGGTGATCTGTGATTGGCTGTGGGAAACAATGGTGATCATTGATTGGCTGTGAGAAACAATGGTGATCTGTGATTGGATGTGAGAAGCAATTGTGATCTGTGATTGGCTGTGAGAAACAATGGTGATCAGTGATTGGCTGTGAGAATCAATGGTGATCTGTGATTGGCTGTGGGAAACAATGGTGATCAGTGATTGGCTGTGAGAAACAATGGTGATCTGTGATTGGATGTGAGAAGCAATGGTGATCTGTGATTGGCTGTGAGAAACAATGGTGATCTGTGATTGGATGTGAGAAGCAATGGTGATCTGTGATTGGCTGTGAGAAACAGTAGTGATCTGTGATTGGCTGTGAGAAAACAATAGTGACAGTGATTGGTTGATGGGAACAGTGATGATCAGAGACTAGTCATTGAGAACAGTCATTGATGATTAGTGATCGGCTGTTGGGAATAAAGGTGATCAATGATTGGTTGTTGAAATAAGGGTGATAAGTAATTGGTTGTTATAACAATAACGTATAACATAATAATAATAATATAACAAAAAATAAACAACAGAGACTAGTGATTGGGAAGGGTAATGATCAGGGACTAGTTGTTAAACAAATGGTGATCAGTGTTTGGATGTTAGGAAAAATTGTGCCTAATGATTGTTGGGAAAAAAATTGTAACCTGTAATTTAATGTTGGGAATAATCGTGATTAGTGATTGGCTGCTGGGAATAATAGTAACTTGTTGTAAAAGAGTAAAAAAATATGTCAATAATTATTTTGTAAACAATTTAAATTTAAATTGCTATGTCTGGGTTGTTCGGTGTCGGGGTGCCAATACTTTTACCTTATGATTTTTGTACCTATTTATTATATTTTGGACATTTTTTCAAATTCTGATTGGTTGCTGCAAATGTGGAGAGTATAAGGAAGTAATTACTTTAAATATAATGTACAGACTGGTGTGTGTGTGTGTGTGTGTGTGTGTGTGTGTGTGTGTGTGTGTGTGTGTGTGTGTGTGTGTGTGTGTGTGTGTGTGTGTGTGTGACAAACATGACAGCCACACACATCTGACAGATGCTCATCAAAGATGTATTAAATGAATAACCTGCTTGTGTGTGTGTGTGTGTGTGTGTGTGTGTGTGTGTGTGTGTGTGTGTGTGTGTGTGTGTGTGTGTATAAAGGGGTCGTTGTGTACGAGCTGTAGTGGATGAAGAAACCTCTGAGACGCATCATCGCTACAAGGTAAACCGATCTGTCCGGGAGTGAGACAGGAAATTGCTGCCAAATCACATACACTGACTGAGGGATTAGTTTACCTGTACAGGTGTGTGTGTGTGTGTGTGTGTGTGTGTGTGTGTGTGTGTGTGTGTGTGTGTGTTTCAGTGTAAAGGAATGCATCAGAAATAATCAGACTTTGTATTTCTTGTTTCTGTTTAAAAAAAACTTATCTGAATCATTTTTTTACTGCTACAGGTGAGTTGTTTCAGTTGCTGTTGTTTGCCAGTTAATTTTAGCTTAGAAATTTTATATATAAACAGTAGCAAGATTGATTTCCAATAACACAAAAGAACAAAAAATTACTAAACCGTGCCCCCTCAACCGCCCCTCAGTGCAGATTTTATTTACATCCAAACACATTTTAATTTCCAACTGCAATGAAATGATTATTTATGATATATTATATCGATATCCACGATATCCATGATGCACCTCATGCCGTGGGAGGACAAATGTCATGATATATTATGTGATATAATATAATGTAATATGTTATAAGACATTCTGATATATTACGATATTTTATGATACATTACAATATATTATAATGCAAAACGTTACGATACATTACAATATATTGCTATACGGTATGATACATTATGATATATATCACGATGCAATACAATATGATACATTACGGTATATTACGATATATTATGATGCGGTATGATACATTACGATATATTATGATATGTTATGACACATTACATGCAGTATGACATTTTGGTCTATTATGATACAATATATTTTGATACGATACGATACATCACTTTATAGTGCGATATGATACATTATGATTTGATATGTACAATATGATATGTTAGAATGCTTTACAGTATGATACGGTACGATACATTACAATTTAATAGATAAAGATGAAAACAATAAACATCAGTAAAATACATTACAATTCCATATGGTATGATACATTATACTTCGGTCCGTGTGGAAACATAGCCAAGGTTCCGTTTGGTGTCCTGATGATTTACGTGATTTAAAACACCATAATTACTTTACAACATTTACAAGAATATTTATTCTTCATGCTCTATGTTGAGTTCGGTTTCACAAACAACATACATACATTTGCATAAAGCTTTAATATTTGTCTATATGCATGTTGATTCGAGTATAAAAAATTTGCAAAGTATTAATTTTAGGTACATTTAGAACAAATACAAATGTGCTATTAAGTTGCGATTAATCACGAATTAACTTATGACAATTATGCGAATTTATCGCGATTAAATATTGTAATCGATTGACATCCCTAATAATAACATAAAAAAACCCAATGTTAGCTTCCTCTGTTTTCCAGATTTCAGGTCTAGATTGATTTGTTGTGGAGTTGTTACGTTACGTTACGTTCTTGTTTAACTATCAAAGCTAACAATGGTAACATCTCGATGTTATACGTTTTAGAACCAACTTCAAAGAACCACAGTTCTAGATAACGAGCCAGGGCGCTGATGTAGATTGTTGTAAAAGGAGCCTCTTGCCGTACAGCTATCGTAGCTATAGCGATTTTATTTAATAGAACTATTTAATTTCCTCCTCTTTAATGTTTAACGGTTCTCATAGTCAATGTTTAAGCACTTAGATGTTGCCTGGCCCCACACACACACACACACACACACACACACACACACACACACACACACACACCCATGGATGAATTTCGTGCTTGTATTGATCCTCGCTCCCTCTTTTTTGTAGACACCGCTGGCCGTTTCAGTAATTAGCGCTAGCCATTAGCGTAGTGCTCTATAGTCTAAAATCACCATTAACGTAGCCCCGAGTCTTTCATTAGCGCTAACGGGGCGCCGTGACTCGTCCTTTTCTAAAGATGACGAAGGAAACGCTGCACAGAAATCTGAATGGGCCAAAGAGACTCGGCACTGAAGAGGCCGTGGAAAAGAAAAAAAAAACAGCGTCTGGATTTAATTAACGTGCTTTAACGGCGCCGGGGCTTTTGTTCCCGTGCTGAAAATGATCCGCTGGAGGGAGAATGGAGTGAGGAAGAGGGTGAGGGGGGTCAGTGAAGGGCACTTACACCATTTTTTCACCTGTTTCTTTTCTTTTTTCTGTCAATTATACTGGCACACTCATAAAAAACCCATCGGATAATAATCCAGCAAAATGGTAAAGAACCCTTTAGCCACAGAACAGGAGTCTCTCAGAGTGTACATGGGAGTGTGTGTGTGTGTGTGTGTGTGTGTGTGTGTGTGTGTGTGGGTGGGGGGTTAAGACGCTGAAATGGGGGTGGTCGTACAAACCGGATTAACACCAAGCTAAATCTGTCTCTTCGTAACTAAAGAGTTTCCATAAAACAGCAGAACAAGTCTTTAAATGCTGTTTTATACTTAACTCCCAATGCTACGCTGCCTGTTAGCAATGCTAGTCTCGTTTAGCTTCAACCCTAAACCCTATTAAGCCTTAATAATGTCACGCGTGGATCATTTGAGGCGAAATGTGGCAAAGGTGATATTTAAATGAAATTAAATAACGTGAAATGGTCTGTTAATGCATTTTTTTATTCGCTTCCTGTTTCTGATGTTCTCCCTGTGGGGAATGCAACGCATGGGAGATAACATGGGGAGAGTTTATTCTGATCCAAACAGTTCCAGAACCTGGAGAATATCAAATTCTTTTACGAATGATTGTAGCTGGATACACTGATCTCTCTTCACTGTTACACTGTAACTCAATGAACTACACTGCAGCTGTTTACTATTTACTGTAGTTTTGTAGCAGTTGTTCTTTTTCATTTATGAGGATAAAAATTTAACTGGTCATCAAACACGCAGCAAACCACCGATCGTGTTTGCGCTCTGTTTTACACGTGTTCTGATCGGCGCTTGGTGTATCTACTGATCACCAACATACAGTTCAGCATCAGTTCAACATCAAGCAGAAC
Source organism: Silurus meridionalis (assembly GCF_014805685.1). NCBI lineage: Eukaryota > Metazoa > Chordata > Actinopteri > Siluriformes > Siluridae > Silurus > Silurus meridionalis. The sequence continues at coordinate 27,379,771 of NC_060891.1, forward strand.
ATTTAGAGAGGAATAAATGATGAAGAAACTCCAGACTCGAACTCACCACAACACACGTGACTTCATTTACACGTTTTATTTTTAAGGAGTAGATAAGAAGGTTTTGGGTTCATGATGATTGTAATAGAAATCAATCAGTGTTTGAGTCATTAACATCATTCTATTAATAGATCAGTGTGCTGAGAGTCACATTCGAGTCTTTACACATAAACAGAGTTGATTAAGTGAAGAATCTTGTGATAAAAATAATAATAGGAACATTAGAGTTATAATAAATCACTACTTTGGATACTTAAGTTCATTTGAAGGCAAAAATGTTTGTACTTTTACGAAAGTTAAAGTTTAAAGGGACACTTTTTACTGGAGTCACTTGATTGATTTTACTTGAACTCAACTACATGCTTTGTGTATTTAATCTATCCTTGATTTTACACAATAACACACCAAACTCTCACACAGATTAATATCTATTCACACTGTTACTCTGTAACGAGACGCAATGTTACATGCTAACAATTCAAAAAGCTATGGTTAGGGTTAGTCGAATCACTGACTTTGTTATTACTACAATGCCCTGTTACACTGTAACAACAAACATTTTAACAGTATCTACATTGCTACATAGTAACTATAAACATTGTTACACAATTACAACCTTCACACTGTTATATAACTTTACACTGTTACACTCCACGAGCTGCGATCCTGTAATGTAACGATCCTCACGATTAGCCCAGTTACATTCTCTAAACCTTCTGTATTTTAATGCTAAAATATTAAATGTAATTTTTTTTCTGCTGTTAATGTAACAGTGGGGGCGGAGTTTATTTTTTCTATAGTATTCTCATGTAGAAAATCAGAATAAAGCCATGTGACCTCCAGTGCTTTTGTTTATTGTGCTTCACTTACATTATACACTCATGCAAATGGTATAAATAAACACACACACACACACACACACACACACACACACACACACACCTTTTGATCTGATAACCAGCATCTACAAAGCCCCTTAAAAGCTTTTTTTTTTGTGTGTGTGTTTCAGTGTTTGCTCCTGTATTTCTTTTTCTTTTCTTTCTTGATCCATGACTCGCTGCAGATGAATGTAATAATATGAAAAATGAAAATAAAATTGACTGCCGCTGTTGATGGAAGAGAAACGTCTGAGCATGCGGGTGTCATTTGCCTCTGCGTGACACTGAGCAGCGAAGACAGCGTGTGATGGACAAAAAGCCACAGAATCTCATTAGCCAGGGTTCAGGATTAGTGCGAGGTCCAAGCTAACATAATGAACATCTACCTGTATAGGAGTCTTCACCTGTCACCCTGGAGATCTCACACATACACACACATGTGGGATGTGTGTATTTCTGGGTAATATAGAAGTTGCTGCATTTCACCGCCTGCAATTTTTTGTTGCACTCCAAGTTTAATGTACTTTTATGAAGAAAGATCTGAGGAGATGTAAAGGGTGCTTATGTTATGGGTGATGTTTAAGTTCTTCAGGATTGCTGATGTAAATTGGGACATGGCAGGACGCCCCCCGACATTTATGAACATGAACTACACCTCACCATACAGACGAACAGCAGACTGTTACGGGGTGGCCATGTTGAAAAACGTATGTGTTTAATACCCTTGGGGGAAGTTTTGGTACTGTTCAGTCCTAAATGCTCTTTATTCTAGGCTACACTAAATAGCCATTGGGGATCTAAATTCCCCAGATATGGGTGTGGATTTTCAATTTTAACATTGTACTGTACCAATTCACACTTATATTGTAACAATCCAAACTGTTACACTGTACCAATTCACACATATTGTAATAATCCAAACTGTTACACTGTACCAAATCACACATATATTGTAACAATCCACACCGTTACACTGTACCAAATCACACATATACTGTAACAATCTACACTTTTACAATGTACCAAATCACTTGTATTGTAACAATCCACATGTTACACTGTAACAAATTCACAATAATATTATAACAATCCACACCATTACACTGTACCAAATTAGACATATATTGTAACAATCCAAACTGTTACACTGTAATGTTGTAACAATTGACACTTATGTTACCTTTGTAACTATCCATGGTAATACAATGTATACAAACATTTTTTGTAACAATCCACACTGTGACTCGGTGCTGATTCACAGTTGTAACAATCACATTGTAATAAACGGTCACATTTGTGGCAACCATTTCCTCCATTTTTGACAAAAAAACGTGTTGTGTGCATGTGTGTGTGTGTGTGTGTTTTTGCATGTAACCCAGAGCACAGTAGGATTCGCTTCATGAGGCCTTCTGTTCATCATGATAGTTAATATCAGGCTGAGAGTGGAGACTCTCTCTAGCAGGACGACAGGATGGAGTGAGCTTCAGCTCGAGGCGCAGGGACTCGTCGGACGACGCAGATGCTAAACGGTAAATAAGGCCGAGACTCTCATTATCTGTGCAGCAGCCCTGGACGTGCACATCCATCCCACACCCATTCCTGCTAAAGGTTAAGAGGAGTTACTGCGAAAAGTAATGTATTATTAACATGCCTTTCGCACTGAAGTACCTACTGATATATTTTCCTTGGTAATGAAAGCGAGGGGAGGATGTGTGTGAGGGGGGGTCTAGTCATTCGCCATCTCTTTTCTTCACCTCCCTTTATTCAGCGTGAGTGTGTGTTTTGTGTGTGTGTGTGTGAGAGAGAGAGTGTTATGAGGTTGAAGGGGAGACGGTAAACAGGGCCGTGATAGTCAGAGATGCGTCGTACATTACTGAGCTTTCATTACCGAAAACCTCAGAGGCATTCAGGGCATCTTCCTGTGAGGATGCCTCTCCATTCTCTCTCGCTCTCTTTCATTCGTTCTCTCTCTCTCCCTCTCCATCTCTCTCTCTCTCTCTGTGATGTTGTTAAGCCGCTGATCGAGTGAGGAAAATGGCTGTTTGCTGTCTGATCCTGGAATGATAAGGGTGGGAGAGGAGAGCAAAAAAGGACGAGGGGGGGGCACTTTTATAAAAGCAAAAAAACAGCCCCTCTTTTTCTTTATCTGGGAGAAGAATAGAGTGATGAAGAGAGAGAGAGAGAGGTTTGGAGAAGGGGGATGATGGTGTGAGGGGGGGTCAGTACTCAGCATTTCTATTAAATGCATTAGGCTTATTAAAACCAGCTAAAAGACACGAAATGGGGAGGTGACATGAAGAAAGCTCTCAGCCAATTCCAGACGTCTATTGATGATGGATAGAATACACTCCTCCATTCACATACAGCACATATTACATATTATATACAATACCATGATACTAGATAGATAGATAGATAGATAGATAGATAGATAGATAGATAGATAGATAGATAGATAGATAGATAGATAGATAGATAGATAGATAGATAGATAGATTTTGGTTTTACATTTGCCAATTTGTTTAATTAAAATAAAAACAATTTTGAAAAAGAATTTATGAAACTTTACAAAGCTATTCCTAGGGGTGGGGTTTGTGATCATATCTTTTGTACCTCATAACATCAAGTGTTATAAATTGACAGAACAGGAACACAGACATATCTCTATTTCTCTCTCTCTCTCTCTCTCTCTCTCTCTTTCTCTCTCTCTCTCTCTCTCTCTTATTCTTTTACTTTTTCATGCTCTTAAAGTTGAACTAGGTATTCTACCACACAGACAGACAGACAGACAGACAGATAGATAGATAGACAGACAGACAGACAGACAGACAGACAGACAGATAGATAGATAGATAGATAGATAGATAGATAGATAGATAGATAGATAGATAGATAGATAGATAGATAGATAGATAGATAGATTACTCCCCCTAGTTGGAGCCGATTTGCTCATACTTATGTTTAGTTGTAATTAACTGGAGTATGTGATAGATGGATAAAATGATGGATTGATAAATGGATAGATGGATGGATAGATAAAAGCTGTGCCTCTCCCAGGACAGGAACAGTACAGTGCTGATTGAGACGATCCTTACTGAATAATAAATGCATTTCCATTTTTTTTTTACCGTTTTGTTTCTCTCCCCCACTCCGCTGTCACAGTGCAACTAACAAGATCTTCATTTTCTAAACAAATCCCTCGCTCCTGTTCACCGCTAACGTCGGTGTGACAGGGTGATTAGCGATCACCACCGAGATGCCTGTTCTCTCAGGTTCGTTCCCCTCCAGCGTCTCTTCGTGACAGCTATTTGCGAGGTTAATATCGCCGAAACACGGCATCCATCCATCCATCTATCTATCTGTCCATCCATCCATTTATCTTTCTTTTTGTTTTCCACAAGTCTTTCTCCCTCTCTCCCTCCCTCTTTCTTGGCGTTACGGTTTCATTAGCCCTCTAGATGCGACCTGTCCCGCCATAATGTTGTCAAATGTGACACGTTTCAAATTATCGGCGCCGGTTCCAGCGCTCCTGGCGTGCAGCAGGAGCGCAGCGCGTAGCGGCCGGCTAGCGATCCGTCATCCGCGCGAACACAGGCTAACACATCCATCAATAATAATAATAACAACAACACAGGAGTGTGTGAAAGCCGGCGCTGTTAGAAACACATCGCATCGTTGCCTTTTCCTTTTAAATAATACTCCGAAAGAAACACACACACACACACACACACACACACACACACCTGGAGATAAGGTTGCACACAAAAAAAATCTGGACGCACATGCACACATGCGCACACACATACACACATTTATTTTATTTACCAACCTATCTTACACTCCCTGTCTCTCTTTTCATGCTAAAGAGATTGCTTTTTATTACCAAAGCTGTTCCTTTTGCTAGTTAGCATCACCCAGCCCTTTTGTGAACGGTTAGCAACCATGGAAACGCAACAGCACCATACAGAACACCAACATATATCATAGATTTGCTGATATAATGCTACATTAACGCTGTGATAGTGCTTAGCATCAATTTCTGCCAGTTTGCGAAACATCGGTGGAATATTAGTGCTGACGCTTTATAGGAAAAAAGGCTAACTCAAAAACTAGCATTATAGCAAAAGGCTAACGTACAACTAGTATTATCGTAAACAGATTAACACACAAACTAGCATTATAGTAAAAAGGCAACTTTAATACAAAAATTATAGTGAACAGGCTAATACACAAACTATCATCTTAGTAAACAGGCTAATACACAAACTAGCATTATAGTAAACAAGATTATACATAAACTAGCATTATAGTAAACAGGCAAATACACAAAATAGAATTATAGTAAACAGGTAACTTGAATAATATTATAGTAAACAGGTAAACTAAAAAAAATGTATGACGTGATCGTAAAGAGCCTAACTCATAATTAGCATTATAGTAAACAAGCTAATACAAACTAGCATTATAGGAAACAAGCTAACTCAAAAGATAGCATTAAAGTATACAGGCTAACTCAAAAACTAGCATTATAGTAAACAGGCTTACACAAAACTGGCATTATACTAAAAAAATACCACTAGTATTAAAGTAAACAAGCTAATAGTAAACTATAAACAAACTAGCATTCTACTAAACATCAGAACAAGCTAAGCAAACAGACTAGTCTTGAATTCAAGAAGAGTTTCTATCAGGATTTGAAAATGTTGAAAACAGGAAATGATGTAACAGCATTGTGTTGCTAAGCAGCGATATTATCAGGATGCTAACATTATGATCGATATTGCTGCAAGCACAGCGGTTCAGCTTCTGAAGTGACTTCGGAGCCCAGAGGAGAGGAGGATCACCACATGCAAATCGGGAAAAAAAGGCAGGAGGAGAAAATTGGCGGGAAGCGTGAGAGCGAGAGCATGAGGGCGAGAAGTGTCGGCTCACCATGTAAATTTACGAGTTTGTTTTCGATAGAGATTTCTGATGAAAGAGCGACAGGGTTTGGAGGGGGGGTGATGGGAGAGAAAGATAGAGAGGAGGAAAAAAGAGAATTGCTGTGCTTTGGATGTAAAATGGCGCTCTCAACGACCTCGGCGATCCTGCATCAGCGCGCGTGTGACCACAAATCACATCTAGAGCATGCTAAATAGCAGCTCGGCTAACGCAGACTTCAAACAGGCGTAATTTTCCCATTATGCCGAGCAGAACTGAAAGCTGCCTTGTTCGGCTGCACTCCACCTCTCCTCTCATCTGTTCATCTCATCCTAACAGCAGCCAGTTACGGTAATGACTGCTAAGACACACACTAACACACACACACACACACACACACATGTTAGCATCTGTTCCTTTTTTTTTTCATTAACCACTTTTTTATCAAAAAACCCTAGAACTACGGTTCTTTTAACTAATGGAATCATGGAATACCTTCTGTGGATAAACACAGATTTTCATTGTAGCATTAAACAACACGTGATGACAAATGAGAAAGGTGTGGTACATGAACAAAAGTCCTACTGATTGTGAATGTGGAAGAGCAGGGTGGTGGAGCAGCAACCCCTAGATAGGCAGGGTGGCAAAACAACATATGATGGGTCCAGGATATGCGCTAAAGCCCTTACAAGGGCAGAGTGGCAGAGTGACTTTCTTTGCAAGGGCAGAAAGGCAGAGTGACTCCCTTTGGAACCGCAGAGAGGCAGAGTGACTTCCTTTGCAAGTGCAGAGAGGCAGAGTGACTTCCTTAGCAATGGCAAAGAGGCAGAGTGACTTCCTTTGCAAGGGCAGAGAGGCAGAGTGACTTCCTTTGCAATGGCAAAGAGGCAGAGTGACTTCCTTTGCAAGGACAGATGGGCAGAGTGACTTCCTTTGCAAGGGGAGAGGGGCAGAGTAACTTCCTTTGCAAGGGCAGAGGGGCAGAGTAACTTCCTTTGCAAGGGGAGAGGGGCAGAGTAACTTCCTTTGCAAGGGCAGAGGGGCAGAGTGATTTCCTTTGCAAGGGCAAAGAAACAGAGTGACTTCCTTTGCAAGGGCAGAATTGCAGAGTGACTTCCTTTGCAAGGGCAGAATTGCAGAGTGAGTTCCTTTGCAAGGGGAGAGGGGCAGGTGACTTCCTTTGCAAGGGCAGAGAGGCAGAGTGACTTCCTTTGCAAGGGCAAAGAGGCAGAGTGACTTCCTTTGCAAGGGCAGAGGGGCAGAGTGACTTCCTTAGCAATGGCAAAGAGGCAGAGTGACTTCTTTGCAAGGGCAGAGGCAGAGTGACTACCTTTGCAAGGGCAGAGAGGCAGAGTGACTTCCTTTGCAATGGCAAAGAGGCAGAGTGACTTCCTTTGCAAGGGCAGAGGGCAGAGTGACTTACTTTGCAGGGGCAAATAGACAGAGTGACTTCCTTTGCAAGGGCAGAGAGGCAGAGTGACTTCTTTTGCAATGGCAAAGAGGCAAAGTGACTTCCTTTGCAAGGACAGATGGGCAGAGTGACTTCCTCTGCAAGGGGAGCGGGCAGAGTAACTTTCTTTGCAAGGGCAGAGGCAGAGTGACTTCCTTTGCAATGGCAAGAGGCAGAGTGACTTCCTTTGCAAGGACAGATGGGCAGAGTGACTTCCTTTGCAAGGGAGAGGGCAGAGTAACTTCCTTTGCAAGGGCAGAGGGGCAGAGTAACTTCCTTTGCAAGGGGAGAGGGGCAGAGTAACTTCCTTTGCAAGGGCAGAGGGGCAGAGTGATTTCCTTTGCAAGGGCAAAGAAACAGAGTGACTTCCTTTGCAAGGGCAGAATTGCAGAGTGACTTCCTTTGCAATGGCAAAGAGGCAGAGTGACTTCCTTTGCAAGGGCAGAATTGCAGAGTGAGTTCCTTTGCAAGGGCAGAGAGGCAGAGTGACTTCCTTTGCAAGGGCAAAGAGGCAGAGTGACTTCCTTTGCAAGGGCAGAGGGGCAGAGTGACTTCCTTAGCAATGGCAAAGAGGCAGAGTGACTTCCTTTGCAAGGGCAGAGAGGCAGAGTGACTTCCTTTGCAATGGCAAAGAGGCAGAGTGACTTCCTTTGCAAGGACAGATGGGCAGAGTGACTTCCTTTGCAAGGGAGGGGCAGAGTAACTTCCTTTGCAAGGGCAGAGGGCAGAGTAACTTCCTTTGCAAGGGAAGAGGGGCAGAGTAACTTCCTTTGCAAGGGCAGAGGGGCAGAGTGATTTCCTTTGCAAGGGCAAAGAAACAGAGTGACTTCCTTTGCAAGGGCAGAATTGCAGAGTGACTTCCTTTGCAATGGCAGAATTGCAGAGTGAGTTCCTTTGCAAGGGAGAGGGCAGGTGACTTCCTTTGCAAGGGCAGAGAGGCAGAGTGACTTCCTTTGCAAGGGCAAAGAGGCAGAGTGACTTCCTTTGCAAGGGCAGAGGGGCAGAGTGACTTCCTTAGCAATGGCAAAGAGGCAGAGTGACTTCTTTTGCAAGGGCAGAGAGGCAGAGTGACTACCTTTGCAAGGGCAGAGAGGCAGAGTGACTTCCTTTGCAATGGCAAAGAGGCAGAGTGACTTCCTTTGCAAGGGCAGAGGGGCAGAGTGACTTACTTTGCAGGGGCAAATAGACAGAGTGACTTCCTTTGCAAGGGCAGAGAGGCAGAGTGACTTCTTTTGCAATGGCAAAGAGGCAAAGTGACTTCCTTTGCAAGGACAGATGGGCAGAGTGACTTCCTCTGCAAGGGGAGCGGGGCAGAGTAACTTTCTTTGCAAGGGCAGAGAGGCAGAGTGACTTCCTTTGCAATGGCAAAGAGGCAGAGTGACTTCCTTTGCAAGGACAGATGGGCAGAGTGACTTCCTTTGCAAGGGGAGAGGGGCAGAGTAACTTCCTTTGCAAGGGCAGAGGGGCAGAGTAACTTCCTTTGCAAGGGGAGAGGGGCAGAGTAACTTCCTTTGCAAGGGCAGAGGGGCAGAGTGATTTCCTTTGCAAGGGCAAAGAAACAGAGTGACTTCCTTTGCAAGGGCAGAATTGCAGAGTGACTTCCTTTGCAATGGCAAAGAGGCAGAGTGACTTCCTTTGCAAGGGCAGAATTGCAGAGTGAGTTCCTTTGCAAGGGCAGAGAGGCAGAGTGACTTCCTTTGCAAGGGCAAAGAGGCAGAGTGACTTCCTTTGCAAGGGCAGAGGGCAGAGTGACTTTGCAAGGGCAAAGAGGCAGAGTGACTTCCTTTGCAAGGGCAGAGGCAGAGTGACTTCCTTTGCAATGGCAAAGAGGCAGAGTGACTTCCTTTGCAAGGACAGATGGGCAGAGTGACTTCCTTTGCAAGGGGAGAGGGGCAGAGTAACTTCCTTTGCAAGGGCAGAGGGGCAGAGTAACTTCCTTTGCAAGGGAAGAGGGGCAGAGTAACTTCCTTTGCAAGGGCAGAGGGCAGAGTGATTTCCTTTGCAAGGGCAAAGAAACAGAGTGACTTCCTTTGCAAGGGCAGAATTGCAGAGTGACTTCCTTTGCAATGGCAAAGAGGCAGAGTGACTTCCTTTGCAAGGGCAGAATTGCAGAGTGAGTTCCTTTGCAAGGGCAGAGAGGCAGAGTGACTTCCTTTGCAAGGGCAAAGAGGCAGAGTGACTTCCTTTGCAAGGGCAGAGGGGCAGAGTGACTTCCTTAGCAATGGCAAAGAGGCAGAGTGACTTCCTTTGCAAGGGCAGAGAGGCAGAGTGACTTCCTTTGCAATGGCAAAGAGGCAGAGTGACTTCCTTTGCAAGGGCAGAGGGGCAGAGTGACTTACTTTGCAGGGGCAAATAGACAGAGTGACTTCCTTTGCAAGGGCAGAGAGGCAGAGTGACTTCCTTTGCAATGGCAAAGAGGCAAAGTGACTTCCTTTGCAAGGACAGATGGGCAGAGTGACTTCCTTTGCAAGGACAGATGGGCAGACTAACTTTCTTTGCAAGGGCAGAGGGGCAGAGTGACTTCCTTTGCAAGGGCAGAGGAACAGAGTGACTTCCTTTGCAAGGGCAGAATTGCAGAGTGACTTCCTTTGCAATGGCAAAGAGGCAGAGCAACTTCCTTTGCAAAGACAGGGGGCAGAGTGACATCTTTTGCAATGGCAGAGGAGCAGAGTGACTTCCTTTGCAAGGGCAGAATTGCAGAGTGACTTCCTTTGCAAGGGCAGAATTGCAGAGTGACTTCCTTTGCGAGGGCAGAGGGGCAGAGTGACTTCCTTTGCAAGGGCAGAGGGGCAGAGTGACATCTTTTTGCAAGTGTAGACAGGCAGAACAATGTCCCATGCAGGACAGAGTGCTGTACTCAGTCCAGATGTTTCATCTTAAACATCTGCATTGACGCTATCATGCTCATCCCCATAAAGATCTCTATCTGATACCGTATATCACTTTCATGTCCGAATCTGCTCATGTGTTTATGCAAACATTTTACAGCCCAAAACAATTGATCATTATCTCTGAGAGGTTTAGAGGAATTTAAGAGGAAGTTTTTCACTTTTCAGGTTTTGTTAAAACACAAGACACACACACACACACACACACACACACACACACACACACACTGATCAGAATCTGTGTTCCTCTTCGAGTTCAAAGATCAGCTCAGTCACAACTGATCGAGCAAGTGCTTTAGTCTTCTGATCTTTGTGTGTGTGTGTGTGTGTGTGTGTGTGTGTGTGTGTGTGTTTACATGCCCACGCATTAGACGCCCGTGATGCAGATGCAGCTGAAAGCGAAATGCTGTCGAATCAAAAGTTGTTTAATGCTTGTGTCTGAATTCTGAATCTGCATTTGCATTTGTGATTTCTCTCATTATTATAAATCAGTGGTCCCACTGCGCCACGGACCGGTTTAATGTCAGACAATATTTTCACGGACCGGCCCTGTAAGGTGAGGAGGATAAATCTAACAAAATAAAACGATACAACCATAAAAACTGGTATTTTCTAAATATAATTAATCATGAATCCACTGTGTTGTTTTTTTGTTCATTTTGCTCGCTTGAGGGTTTGAATTTAGCGGTAATGTATTATGTGTTAGCGGCCGGAGCCCCTTTAAGGAGGTAGTGGATGGAGGTAAGACATGTGACCGAGGCATCATGACCTGCATCAAGAGTGAGTCATAGACAGATGTGGAGGAGAGAATCCGGTCATTTTCCAAAATAAAACATAATTTAATTTAATTTATCATTTTATTACTTTAATTTGTAAAGGTCAATTAAAAACAACTAGTTAAAGTAAAAAACTAGTAAAAAAAAAATAACTCAGTAAATTTTACTCTGAATAAAAAGTATTTAAGTACATTTTAAGATCGGTCACACTTCACACTTATATTAAATTTTGTTAAAGTTACACTATTTTTTCTTAGAATACATGAGCAGAATATTTACTCCTTCCACCTCAATTACCATAAATAACACAAAAAGTTCATCAGGAAAAGTTTGAGTTCCCAAAGTTAAAGCTAAAGTTAAACTGAATAAAGTTTAAGTAAAAATAAAAAAAACTTGTGACGTGCGATTTGCTTGACAACGTGGCTTTCTAATCTTACTCATTTCCAAACAGCTCAATAGATGTGTGTTTAGTAAACTCTAGTGTCTGCAGCAAACCACATGCTAACACTGACAGATTAGCACCTTTTTAATCTCCTTTAGTGCTAATATTAATTTCTTATACTATTTTCTTCATTTTAATTTAGAGTTGTTTTAGTTTGTTTGTTAAACAATAGTGTTGTTAAATACTTAAAACACTGATATCCATCTCTCTCTCTCTCTCTCTCTCCCTTTGTTTTCTTGTTTTCTAGTAACGTGACGCTGCATTAGTTCAGCTCAGCTAACCGTGAATGCTAATTGCAGGAAGGACGGACTGCTAACTTCTCTTCCTCTTGCTCCATCCCTTTATTCCTTCTTCTCAATCACTCCATTCTTTCGGCACACAGGACGATGTCTGACCGTCAGATTAGATTTCTGGGAGTGGCGATTTAGCCCTGATCACTGCAGGAAATATTTAACCTTTAACCCCTAGGCGTAATGCACTACAAACATTAAATGAATGCACGCAATAAAAACCTCCACCTTTTATTTAGCGCAGAAATCCTCGCGAGTATGTACTGTATAGACAGGTATATAAGAATATGGGCAGTGATACAATTCTTTTTTATTTTCTTCCTCTCTATAATTCATCCATTTTCCAAAATTAGTTTGACTTGTTTCTTTTTGTATTGCATAATAAATAAAACAGATAAATGATCTGGAGTCGAGTCTGAAATTTGACTTTGCATCGAAGTTGATGTTAGAAGCAGGAAAAATGGGTGAACGGAAGGATTTGAACGAGTTTGACAAATTGTGACGTCTAGACGTCTGAGTCAGAGCGTCTCCAAAACTGCAGCTCTTGTGGGATGTTCCTGGTCTTCAGTGGTCAGTATCTATGGAGGTCCACCAGTTGTCCTTCCTTTGACCACTTTTGGTGCATTATAATCATTGCTTGCTAAGAACACCTTAAAAGTTTTGGAAATGCTCTGCCCCAGTCGTCTAGACATCACAATCACCGTATGGGGTGTGAAATAATGGCGACCTACATATTCAATAAGTGATATAATTGGGATTTAACTTTGTAAAGGTCTGCAGTTCTAGCTTCTTCACTCTGCCTTGGTGTGTGTGTTAGCTCTCTCTCAGTTAAACACTGGACGTGTTTGGGTGTCAAGCGGCGAATTTTGCGCCCTCAGCATTTTGTCAGATCACGAACCCTCACTAATCCCTCGCATGATGCCTTCACCTCTGCCTGTCTTCCTTTCTGTCTGTCTCTCCGTCCTGCAGTGTAGAGTTACAAGCTGAACGACTGCCACTGATTACAATTTTATTGGACGTCTCTTTGGGAGGCTTTGATCAAGTAGGATTAACCTCTTGGAGAGTAAAAGCCTCCACTCACACACCGACACACAAACGATCTCTTAGATCTGTAATATCGAGTCTAGGTTGTGCGCACTTATAGAAACACACCTGTCATATATTATCCTTTTCTTTTTAAATGTGGGCAAAATAATCTTATATATTTGTGTAATAGACGCCATCTGTCTGGCAGATTATGACGCTGGACTGTGATTCCCATCCTCACAGGCTATGATCTCACACACACCTGATTTACATAGGCTATTAATTGGGACTTTTATAAAAGGCTTCGTCTACACTACACTAACTAGTCGTTGCTCATCCACACGTCTCTGTACTGCACATGAGCAAATCATCAGATGCTTCGGCCCTCGTCATCGTTTCAAAAGCCTCTGTTTTCACACATAGTCGACAATGCGACGTGAAAATGCCGTTTTTAGATATATCAATTAAAAAAAAAAAGTTTCCGTTGACTGAAAACTAATCAAAACAAAACAGTGTGGACACGACCCCAGTCTCACTTTTCACAGCACTCTTTTGCTGTGTCTAAAATCACTCACTCTTTCACTCATTTACTAATCACTATTTAGCACTATTTAGCACTAACAACAATGTATGGCAGTTCAGTTCACTACATGGTAAAAGAAAAAGTGGTAGGTAGTAGTTTAGTGGTTAAGGCATTGGAATGTGGATCTGAAGGTTGTGAGTTCTGATCTTACCCATACCAAGCTGCCACTCCTGGGCCCCAGAGCAAGGCCCTTAACCCCCATAGCTGCTTAGCTGTAGGTCACTCTGTAAATGTAAATGTAAGTCACTCTGAATAATGGAGTCTGCCGAAGGCCATAGATGTACAAGTAGGAAGGGAAAGAAAACGTTTGACTGAATTTGGACACTCGCACGTCTGAGAGGACAGGCTGAGATCATAGACAAGTTGGTCATAAACATTACATCTACCATGTATTAACATCTACAGTATAGGGGGGATGTATTTTTGTCATCTTTATTCATAAGTATGTTTCTGCATACTGTATATTTTTTATTCATATTATTAATTTCATATTATTCATTTTTCTGTCATTATTTATTTATATCTATTTTTATATTTATATGTATACACAGTATATATAATACATATACCGACATGTACATATGTAAATATTTTACATTGCTGCCAATTAATTTCAATGCAATGCGTCTTGCTAATTTATTTATTTATTTTTTATTTTTTTGAAAACTTCTTTTGCATTTTGTCACATTGCCATATTTGAAAATAGTCCATTACAGTGTGTACATTGAATGTATGCTTGAAATGCGAGTGCATTGTGAGTGTAAATGACCCGAGTGTAGAACATGAGGTTGTCCACTACACACACCACTACATAACAGCTGTACAATGGCACTGTAGAGGAGATCAAGAGTTCCGACACAGTGTTTGTCTCATTTTCTGTCTGGTCAGGTTTTATGGCTCAGGTTTCATGTTTATGTCTTGGTGTTTTGGTTTTGTTTGCATTATGGGTAAGTTGTAGATCAGTGGTAAAAGTGCTGAGCTTCTGGTCAGAAGGTCATGAGTTTAAATCCCACCATCACTAAGCTGCCACTGCTGGGTCCTTGAGCAAGGCCCTTAACCCTCAGCTGCTCAGCTGTATGAATGAGATCATTGTAAGTCACGCTGGATAAGAACATCTGCCAAATGCTGTAAATGAAAATGGTATTAACTGCACTTGCATCTGGTTCCTGCTCTTTAGATGATATTGTACAGAAGTTATGTGAATAGTCAAAAAATAACCAGAAGCATACCAACTTTGAATTTTTATCTTTTGTACACTTCTTGTTTTGCACTGGATCTGGCAACGGTGTCGAAACGGCGACCTTTTTCAACTGGATCTTCTGGAAGAGGGCGAAGTCCGCAAGTCTGGCAAGTAGGGTGGGTGCAAAAGTGGATCATGTGAATTTTTTGAAGGTTTTCCCGATCTCTCGTCATCTTCCGGCGATGTTCTTCCGCTCGTGGTGTCTGGTACTTAAAAACAGCTTACATACAGTAAAAATACATAAACAATTAACAACTATATCATTTAAAATAATAAAAACTCTAATTAAAAATCAATAGGAATTATGTAAACAATATCACTGATTGGCTGCTTGAAAATGTTTAGAGGTTGGAAAGTAGAGACGGATTCACTGTTGCGAATATCATGAGGGAGAAGATTGATGAGAACATCGAGATGAGAGTACGAGAAGGAGTCTATGGTAAAAGTATGTCAGACAGATACAGTTAGAAGGAGTGAGGTTATGTAATGCCTTCTAGACCCAAAGCAGAACAGGAGATATGGGTCATCTTTTTGCATTGTGCCTCCAGTTCTTAAGTCACATCACAGACTTTCCTCAAAAAGTATTTTCACAATATTTGTTGTCTTTCTCAAACGTTTGAATACTTTCTCATCTGCGATTATTTGTAGTTTAGCATGTAGCATAAAGCTCACCACTAAACAACTGTTCACAGCAGCATAGTGTGAAATATTCAGTTATTTTTCTGATCTTCTGAACGTCAGTATTCCTGAACGTATCTCAAGATGGTTGTGATGTTAGTAGGGTTGGACAGTGTTACTCAAACAACGTTTATGCTAATTACTAATACCTTCTGTTTTTGTGTTACTTTAGAAAAGATTTCTACTTTCACCCAAACTTTACTTCTCATTCTCACGGTTTAACTCTTGAATGCTGTTTGTAAAAACTCAAAGAAAAGGAATGGGATAGAAAGGAGGGGTGTCAGTGCTGAGGACAAGGATATGGGGGTAACAATGAGGGGGTAACACCATAGGGGTAGGTGGGGTCTTTGTGGCTGCAGTTGGAAGGCAGGAGAACAGAACCGAACATGAGTAGTGATACCGATACTAATCTCAGGGTTTAAGGTCAAAGACCTTTGCTCACACTCCACCTCCGTCTGTCTCTTTTCCCTCCGAGCTACCAGAGGTCACGACCTTTAGCGCAGTTCATGAGTCTGACCCCATTGATTTTTTTTTCCCTTTCTGGTCTGAAAGAAGATGAGGTTTGTGATGGTGTAGTGAGACAACGCACAACTCGCCAGGGAGTCACTAGAAAGGGGAACCACATACCTAGCGTAGCGCAGCCTGTCGAGCTAATCGCTAATCAGCTGTAGAGCTTTTACTGCAGTGATGGTGAATGTTTTTGGCTCTAACCATTTTTTATCCATCTATCTATCTATCTATCTATCTATCTATCTATCTATCTATCTATCTATCTATCTATCTATCTATCTATCTATCTATCTATCTATCTATATGGAAAAGTTTTATTAAATTGTTTACAATGGGGTCTAACAATTGTAAACTATTTATTAAAACTTTTCCATTCATTTAATTTTATTTAATCAATTTAATTTGTGCCAATTTAATCGATTACTCAGTTTAATAAATACAACAAATTAAAATAATACGACCATAAAAACTGATATTTTCTAAATATAATAATAAACGTGAATCCACTGTGTTGTTTTTTGTTCATTTTGCTCTCTTGGGGGTTTGAATTTAGCGGTAATGTATTATGTGTTAGCGGCCGGAGCCCCTTTGAGAAGGTAGTGGATGGAGGTAAGACATGTGACCGAGGCATCATGACCTGCATCAAGAGTGAGTCATAGACAGATGTGGAGGGGAGAATCCGGTCATTTTCCAAAATAAAACATCATTTAGAATCAGATAATAAAAAAATGAAAATAATGTACGTTATGTATTCTTTCTGTGAGGCCCGGTTCCAATGTTGGTCTATACCACCTGTGTATCAACCGGTCTAGACATTTGTCTGTCCATCTATCTGTCTGTCTGTCTCTGTGGTCCAGTCTCTGAGTCAGCTAGTGCACTAAATTGGGTAGTGCACTAGAGGGTCTCTCTCTCTCTCTCTCTCTCTCTCTCTCTCATTCTGGAGATTTATTGTAATGGAGAGATTGTGTTACAGAGCGCAGGATCATCCCTTCCTTCCCACAGGATATAACCTTTGATCACATGACCTTCGACATTTCAAGTTAAGCCGCTCTGTGCTAATATGATTTTAATGTGATAACTGTCATTCTGAATGGGCCACTGGGTAAAGTTGTGTGTGTGTGTGTGTGTGTGTGTGTGTGTGTGTGTTTGTTTTATATTCACTTAAACAAACTGGCTTTATTAACACTAATGCTATGAATCAGCATCTTCCTGTCCATTCAATGTAAAAAAGCTGTTGTGTGTGTTTGTGTGTAAATATATATAAACTCATATGCAATTAAAATACGATTAATTAAAGCTTGTAGTTATAAACTTGCCAGATATTTGGACACACAACCAGTTATTCATGTTTTGATGACAGAAAAACATACATCAGTGCAACACACTTAAACTTGTATAAGCGATCACTCCATATATATATATTTTTTTATACAGCATTTAATTATGACAGGCGCCAAAACATTTGCACACACGAGAGTGCAGTGCTGTAGGTGCAGTTGTTTTTTCACTTGCAGTCTATATAAAAGCATTAAAAGCCCTCCACACACACACACACACACACACACACACACACACACACACACACACACGCGGTGTTAAGCAGGTCTCTGGTGAAACACTAATTACTCTGTAATGTAACGACACTTCTTTTGAAGAGCAGTTTTTACTTCTACAGACCCTCTTTAAAAGCTTCCCGAGGGCAGCTCAGGTTCCCTCCCTCTCTCAACACTCCCCCCCCCAATACACACACACACACACACACACACACACACACACACTTTCTCTCAGGGGTCGCTGTTGGCCCTGAGAAGACATGAAACATGAAACAAGAGAAGCAACTAATGGTTACAAATGTGTTTTGTGTAAAAGAGAGAAAGGATGAGTCTCACACACACACACACACACACACACACACACACACACACACACACACACACACACACACACACATACACACATATGGGGCACATTATCAGTGTGTAAATCCGCTCTTTATCAGTATACACACTATGTTTGTACACAACCTCTTTGTCTCTTGGGGTTCAGCTCGAAATAAATAAAGTCTAATTATTTATTTATTTATGTATTTAATAAATGTATTGATGAATTATGCTTTTTTTCCTCACCCTTTGCAGTGCATTGTGGGAAGGTCTCGTTCTTCATCTCCTCACCAGTCTGTATTAATGGAGCACGATAATTAAACTCTCCACTTATTAATACACAATTTAATAATCATGAATTATGAAAAATAAATCTATAAACAATCGCTTCCTAAATGATTTCATTCTCATAAACAGGAGGAAAATATGAATGAATCATTAATATCCTATAAATAATCTGAATTATAATAATAATATAATAATATATTATAATATATAATAATAATAATATAATCATTACATTCAGGATCATTACTGCATGCAGTATATCATTACTGTCAACTAAATAAACAGAGTATCTGCACTCCAGATATATCTCCAGGGTTCTAAATTCTTCATGCACTATATCTCCAGGGTTCTATATTCTTCATGCACTATATCTCCAGGGTTCTAAATTCTTCATGCACTATATCTCAGGGTTCTATATTCTTCATGCACTATATCTCCAGGGTTCTAAATTCTTCATGCACTATATCTCCAGGGTTCTATATTCTTCATGCACTATATCTCCAGGGTTCTATTCTTCATGCACTATATCTCCAGGGTTCTATATTCTTCATGCACTATATCTCCAGGGTTCTATATTCTTCATGCACTATATCTCCAGGGTTCTATATTCTTCATGCACTATATCTCCAGGGTTCTAAATTCTTCATGCACTATATCTCCAGGGTTCTATATTCTTCATGCACTATATCTCCAGGGTTCTATATTCTTCATGCACTATATCTCCAGGGTTCTATATTCTTCATGCACTATATCTCCAGGGTTCTATATTCTTCATGCACTATATCTCCAGGGTTCTTCATGCACTATATCTCCAGGGTTCTATATTCTTCATGCACTATATCTCCAGGGTTCTATATTCTTCATGCACTATATCTCCAGGGTTCTATATTCTTCATGCACTATATCTCCAAGGTTCTATGTTCTTCATGCACTATATCTCCAGGGTTCTATATTCTTCATGCACTATATCTCCAGGGTTCTATGTTCTTCATGCACTATATCTCCAGGGTTCTATATTCTTCATGCACTATATCTCCAGGGTTCTATATTCTTCATGCACTATATCTCCAGGGTTCTATATTCTTCATGCACTATATCTCCAGGGTTCTTCATGCACTATATCTCCAGGGTTCTATATTCTTCATGCACTATATCTCCAGGGTTCTATATTCTTCATGCACTATATCTCCAGGGTTCTATATTCTTCATGCACTATATCTCCAGGGTTCTATATTCTTCATGCACTATATCTCCAGGGTTCTATGTCTTCATGCACTATATCTCCAGGGTTCTATATTCTTCATGCACTATATCTCCAGGGTTCTATATTCTTCATGCACTATATCTCAGGGTTCTATATTCTTCATGCACTATATCTCCAGGGTTCTATATTCTTCATGCACTATATCTCCAGGGTTCTATATTCTTCATGCACTATATCTCCAGGGTTCTATGTTCTTCATGCACTATATCTCCAGGGTTCTATATTCTTCATGCACTATATCTCCAGGGTTCTATGTTCTTCATGCACTATATCTCCAGGGTTCTATATTCTTCATGCACTATATCTCCAGGGTTCTATATTCTTCATGCACTATATCTCCAGGGTTCTATATTCTTCATGCACTATATCTCCAGGGTTCTATATTCTTCATGCACTATATCTCCAGGGTTCTATATTCTTCATGCACTATCTCCAGGGTTCTATATTCTTCATGCACTATATCTCCAGGGTTCTATATTCTTCATGCACTTTATCTCCAGGGTTCTATATTCTTCATGCACTATATCTCCAGGGTTCTATATTCTTCATGCACTATATCTCCAGGGTTCTATGTTCTTTTAGCACTATATCTCCAGGGTTCTATGTCCTTCATGCACTATATCTCCAGGGTTCTATATTCTTCATGCTATATCTCCAGGGTTCTATGTCTTCATGCACTATATCTCCAGGGTTCTATGTCTTCATGCACTATATCTCCAGGGTTCTATATTCTTCATGCACTATATCTCCAGGGTTCTATATTCTTCATGCACTATATCTCCAGGGTTCTATTCTTCATGCACTATATCTCCAGGGTTCTATGTCCTTCATGCACTATATCTCCAGGGTTCTATATTCTTGCACTATATCTCCAGGGTTCTATATTCTTCATGCACTATATCTCCAGGGTTCTATGTTCTATATATGCACTCTATCTCCAGGGTTCTATGTCCTTCATGCACTATATCTCCAGGGTTCTATGTTCTTCATGCACTATATCTCCAGGGTTCTATGTCCTTCATGCACTATCTCCAGGGTTCTATATTCTTCATGCACTATATCTCCAGGGTTCTATGTTCTTCATGCACTATATCTCCAGGGTTCTATATTCTTCATGCACTATATCTCCAGGGTTCTATGTTCTTCATGCACTATATCTCCAGGGTTCTATGTTCTTCATGCACTATATCTCCAGGGTTCTATATTCTTCATGCACTATATCTCCAGGGTTCTATGTTCTTCATGCACTATATCTCCAGGGTTCTATATTCTTCATGCACTATATCTCCAGGGTTCTATATTCTTCATGCACTATATCTCCAGGGTTCTATATTCTTCATGCACTATATCTCCAGGGTTCTATATTCTTCATGCACTATCTCCAGGGTTCTATATTCTTCATGCACTATATCTCCAGGGTTCTATATTCTTCATGCACTTTATCTCCAGGGTTCTATATTCTTCATGCACTATATCTCCAGGGTTCTATATTCTTCATGCACTATATCTCCAGGGTTCTATGTTCTTTAGCACTATATCTCCAGGGTTCTATGTCCCTTCATGCACTATATCTCCAGGGTTCTATATTCTTCATGCACTATATCTCCAGGGTTCTATGTCCTTCATGCACTATATCTCCAGGGTTCTATGTCTTCATGCACTATATCTCAGGGTTCTATATTCTTCATGCACTATATCTCCAGGGTTCTATATTCTTCATGCACTATATCTCCAGGGTTCTATGTTCTTCATGCACTATATCTCCAGGGTTTTATGTCCTTCATGCACTATATCTCAGGGTTCTATATTCTTCATGCACTATATCTCCAGGGTTCTATATTCTTCATGCACTATATCTCCAGGGTTCTATGTCCTTCATGCACTATATCTCCAGGGTTCTATGTCCTTCATGCACTATATCTCCAGGGTTCTATGTTCTTCATGCACTATATCTCCAGGGTTCTATGTCCTTCATGCACTATATCTCCAGGGTTCTATATTCTTCATGCACTATATCTCCAGGGTTCTATGTTCTTCATGCACTATATCTCCAGGGTTCTATATTCTTCATGCACTATATCTCCAGGGTTCTATATTCTTCATGCACTATATCTCCAGGGTTCTATGTTCTTCATGCACTATATCTCCAGGGTTCTATGTCTTCATGCACTATATCTCCAGGGTTCTATGTTCTTCATGCACTATATCTCCAGGGTTCTATATTCTTCATGCACTATATCTCCAGGGTTCTATGTTCTTCATGCCCTATATCTCCAGGGTTTTATGTCCTTCATGCACTATATCTCCAGGGTTCTATGTTCTTCATGCACTATATCTCCAGGGTTCTATATTCTTCATGCACTATATCTCCAGGGTTTTATGTCCTTCATGCACTATCTCCAGGGTTCTATATTCTTCATGCACTATATCTCCAGGGTTCTATGTCCTTCATGCACTATATCTCCAGGGTTCTATGTTCTTCATGCACTATATCTCCAGGGTTCTATGTCCTTCATGCACTATATCTCAGGGTTCTATGTCTTCATGCACTATATCTCCAGGGTTCTATGTCCTTCATGCACTATATCTCCAGGGTTCTATGTTCTTCATGCACCATATCTACAGGGTTCTATGTCCTTCATGCACCATATCTCCAGGGTTCTATGTCCTTCATGCACTATATCTCCAGGGTTCTATATTCTTCATGAACTATATCTCCAGGGTTCTATGTCCTTCATGCACTATATCTCCAGGGTTCTATATTCTTCATGCACTATATCTCCAAAGTTCTATATTCTTCATGCACTATATCTCCAGGGTTCTATGTCCTTCATGCACTATATCTCCAGGGTTCTAAATTCTTCATGCACTATATCTCCAGGGTTCTATATTCTTCATGCACTATATCTCCAGGGTTCTATGTCCTTCATGCACTATATCTCCAGGGTTCTATATTCTTCATGCACTATATCTCAGGGTTCTATATTCTTCATGCACGATATCTCCAGGGTTCTATGTCCTTTATGCACTATATCTCCAGGGTTCTATATTCTTCATGCACTATATCTCCAGGGTTCTATGTTCTTCATGCACGATATCTCCAGGGTTCTATGTCCTTCATGCACTACATCTCCAGGGTTCTATGTCCTTCATGCACTATATCTCCAGGGTTCTATATTCTTCATGCACTATATCTCCAGGGTTCTATATTCTTCATGCACTATATCTCCAGGGTTCTATATTCTTCATGCACTATATCTCCAGGGTTCTATATTCTTCATGCACGATATCTCCAGGGTTCTATGTCCTTTATGCACTATATCACCAGGGTTCTATATTCTTCATGCACTATATCTCCAGGGTTCTATATTCTTTATGCACTATATCTCCAGGGTTCTATATTCTTCATGCACTATATCTCCAGGGTTCTATGTTCTTCATGCACGATATCTCCAGGGTTCTATGTCCTTCATGCACTACATCTCCAGGGTTCTATATTCTTCATGCACTATATCTCCAGGGTTCTATGTTCTTCATGCACTATATCGCCAGGGTTCTATGGTCTTCAAGCACTATATCTCTAGGGTTCTATGTCCTTCATGCACTATATCTCCAGGGTTCTATGTCCTTCATGCACTATATCTCCAGGGTTCTATAGTCTTCATGCACTATATCGCTAGGGTTCTATGTTCTTCATGCACTATATCTCCAGGGTTATATGTCCTTAATGCACTATATCTCCAGAGTTCTATGTTCTATATATGCACTGTATCTCCAGGGTTCTATATTCTTCATGCACTATATCTCCAGAGTTCTACCAGGCGATATAGCTCAATTAACTCGGATAACTGGGTGTGTTAAGGAAATAAGAGATTGGATGACCCATAACTTTCTACTTTTAAATTCTGATAAGACAGAGATTTTGATCATCGGCCCAAAAACTAGTATACAGAAGCTCCAGCATCTCAACCTGCATTTAGACGGATGTTCTGTAACCACTAGTTCAACAGTAAAAGACCTGGGAGTTATTTTAGACACCAACTTATCTTTTAAAAATCACATCAACCAAGTTACAAAAACAGCCTTCTTTCACCTTAGAAATATTTCTAAGCTAAGAAATATGTTGTCTATATCCGATGCAGAGAAGCTCGTCCATGCGTTCATGACCTCCAGAATAGACTACTGTAATGCATTACTAGGTGGATGTCCTGCGTCATTAATAAACAAGCTTCAGTTAGTCCAGAATGCAGCAGCCAGAGTTCTTACAAGGTCAAGAAAATATGATTACATAACCCCAATCTTATCGTCCCTACACTGGCTTCCTGTTAAGTTTCGAATAGACTACAAACTATTACTTCTCACTTATAAAGCACTAAATGGATTGGCCGCCATGTATCTCTCCAGTCTTTTAACACGCTACAATCCGTCACGTTCCCTGAGATCTCAAAACTCTGGGCTTCTAGTAGTTCCTAGAATAGCAAAGTCCACTAAAGGTAGTAGAGCATTTTCACATTTAGCTCCTAAACTCTGGAATAGTCTTCCTGACAGTGTTCGGGGCTCAGACACACTCACCCAGTTTAAGTGTAGATTAAAAACATATATTTTTAGCGAGTTCTACGCATAACACACATCACATCATAACCTTGTGCTCCAGAACATCTAATTCCTCTCCACTACTTCTCTTTCTCTCCCCATACGGAGGCTTCCTGAGGTTTGGCCAGCTCCAGTCACGTCCCACCTCATGAAGATTATGGACTTTAAAGAAGTAGATGCCAAACTCGCAAACATCCTGAACCATCTAGAGACGTACCAGTGCCAAATGGATCCCACTGCATGTGTGGAGTTTGACATTGGACTTCCTGAAGTGTTTAAAGGCTCTGGCATGGAGAAGCTGTTGCTGGATCTGTGATGATCACAAATGTTGAGCTCAGTAGCTCCTACTTTTATACCAAAGACTGTTGAAATAACATTTACTTATAATCTTATACTCCAGTGCTCATGTTAGTTCTCACTCTCCAGTGTTCTGTACTGTTGAAAGATTTATGATCAAACTCTTGATGTCACCCAGATGAGGATGGTTCCCCTTTTGAGTCTGGTTCCTCTCAAGGTTTCTTCCTCATTACATCTAAGGGAGTTTTTCCTTGCCACAGTCGCCACGGCTGCTCATCAGGGATAAATACACATCATTCACCATCACTGTTGATTTCTGTAAAGCTGCTTTAAGACAATGTCTGTTGTGAAAAGCGCTATACAAATAAACTTGACTTGACTTCTATGTTCTATATATGCACTATATCTCCAGAGTGTACTTCATGCACTATATTGGATTTTCCCTGACCATCCAATGAGTAACCCAGAGTCTTAAACATGAAGCTACCACTTTTAAATAAGAATTATAAAAATACGTTTTTCTAAATCTTATAAATAATAATAATAAAGTTATATATAATGAAGTAAAAATATAATTAAAAAAATGATAATTGTTGATTTATTTTATTAGTTCTGTTTTATTTATATTTGCATTTGCTTTTTAATTTATAATTGTATTTATTTATTTCACAAATAAAAAATAATAATAAATAAATAGTATATATATATATATATATATATATATATATATATATATATATATATATATATATATATATATATATATATCCTTATTTATTTATTTATTATTTTTTTTTACCTTTTGTCCCTCTTCCCTTTACATTGTTAGATTTAATTTTGTTTATTTGGTTGTTAATCTACGCTGCAGTAAATGTTCCTCGGGGTTCTATATTGTGTTTAGAAGGCATTAGTGAAGATCTACTGCGGCCCACATGGGCCAAAAAGTAACATGTAAAAGCTCCTTGTTATTGTGTTATAGGTCCATTTTGTGTGATCAGTTGTGAGCAATTATTTACTAAAAAAAAAAGAAGGAGAAGGAGAAAGAGAACACCCACTGGTGCTATCAACCAATCAGAACACACTGTCCTGCTTTCAGCCAATCAGGACACCCCATACCCCTCTATGTCCATTTTGTGTGTTCAGTGTGAGCAATTATTAAAAAAAAAAGAAAGAAATGAAAGAAAGAAAGAAGGCGGATTTAATGAGTCATCATTCAACGACGTGTTGCTCTTCCTTGACTTCGTATTATGACGCTGAGCATTGTGGGTAATTAGCCTGTTAAAGCATGAGGACTGCCATGTTGGATTAAGATGATTTGGGGCGAGTCGGACTCATTAGGCGTAATTATGATCCAATTAGAAACATCGTTTAACTAAACGAGCAAATAATGTAGAGGCGGAGGAGTGCACTAAAAAAAATTACAGCTCTTAAATAGAATAATGAGCTGCTACGTGGTCCACTCAGGAGAGAGAGAGAGAGAGAGAGAGAGAGAGAGAGAGAGAGAGAGAGAGAGAGAGAGAGAGGACCAAAAAGAGAACAAGAGAGAGAGAGAGAGAGAGAAGAACAAAAGAGAACAAGAGAGAGAGAGAGAGAGAGAGAGAGAGAACAAGAGCGAGAGAGAGAGAGAGAGAGAGAGAGAAGAACAAAAGAGAACAAGAGAGCGAGAGAGAGGACCAAAAAAAACAAGAGAGCGAGAGAGAGAGAGAAGAACAAAAGAGTACAAGAGAGAGAGAGAGAGAGAGAGAGAGAACAAGAGCAAGAGAGAGAGAGAGAGAGAGAGAGAGAGACAGAAAATAGGATAGACAGAGAGAGAGAAATAGAGAGAGAGAGAGAGAGAGTGTGAGAGAGAGAGAGAGAGAGAGAGAGAGAGAGAGAATAAGATAGACAGAGAGAGAGAGAAAGAGAAACAGAAAGTGGAAGAGAGAGAGAGAGAGAGAGAGAGAGAGAGAGAGACAGAGAGATGGCAAAAAATCAACAACAATGACTTCTAAAAGATAATATAAACATAATTTTCATCATCCTGCATCCTGATTGGTCAGGAAGTAGTGATAAAGTTACTATAATAGCAGCTCTATAAGTACATGAGATTTATCAGGGTTAATAAGCTGATTTATAGATTAGTTATTAGTGTTTATGGATGAAGTCTCCAGTGTTATTTTCCTGGACCGTAAAAAAATCTTTGCTGTGTTTTCGATTGCTGAGGGAACGGATGTTTATAGCTGCTATAACGTGAGTAAAAACAGGCGCTAACGTCTCTCACAGTCATCACAGGTAACTATTAACTGATAAAAAAGCAGCATTTGGTCATAAATAGGAATAGAACACATGGGGACATGCAGATATCGCAATATAATCACTTTACCATGAAATCACTAATCATTTTACCTTCACATTGACACAGAGAATTAATTTATACATGAGTCAGACTCAAAACATACTGTACGGCTTTTAGCCAATCAAAACACACATTATAACTCAATCAGAGCACACTGTACTGTTCTTTGCCAACCAAAACACACTGTGTGGCTTTTAGCCAATTAGAACTCAGTGTATTGCTCTCAGCCAATCAGAATACACCATACTGTTCTAAGCCAATCAGAACATACAGTACGGCTCTCAGCAAATCATAACACACTGTACTGCTCTCAGCCAATCATAACACACTGTACAGCTCTCAGCCAATCATAACACACTGTATGGCTCTCAGCCAATTAGAACACAATGTACTGCTCTAAACCAATGAGAACACAATGTACTGCTCTCAGCCAATTAGAACACAATGTACTGCTCTCAGCCAGTTAGAACACAATGTACTGCTCTCAGCCAATTTTAACACACTGTACTGTTCTAAGCCAATCAGAACATACAGTACGGCTCTAAGTCAATCATAACACACCATACTGTTCTAAGCAAATCATTACACACTGTCCTGCTCTCAGCCAATTAGAACACAATGTACTGTTCTCAACCAATTAAAGCACACTGTACCATTCTCAACCAATCAAAGCACACTGTACCATTCTCAACCAATCAAAGCACACTGTACCATTCTCAACCAATCAAAGCACACTGTACCATTTTAACCAATCAAAGCACACTGTACCATTCTCAACCAATCAAAGCACACTGTACCATTCTCAACCAATCAAAGCACACTGTACCATTTTAACCAATCAAAACACACCTTACAGCCAACCAGAACAAACTTTTCTGCGCTTAATCAATCGGAAATCATTTAAAATTCCAGAAGGTCTTGCTTTGTTTCCATGTGTCACTGTCTCAACACTGTGTCCATTAACTGTCTGTATTAAAGGCTAATAACTGAATGCTAGCTAGCTAAATCATTAGCATTCTTTATCATAAATGCCTCATGCTCTGCCTACTAATTTTTCTGTTGCCTAGCAACAGTGTTCTCACTAATTTTACCATTTAAACAGTTTGGTTGTATTGTGATATCTGGCTCCATTACAATCATGTTAGTCAGTGAACACGAGCGTTAATTAGCGACGCTAGTGTACTTCATTTAGCATGAGAAATGCTAAAACTGTTCATTGAACTGATTTTAGCTGCTAGCATACTGACTGAGATGACTCTCCCAATTAGCATAATTCACCTAGCATACGTAAAACTATTGAATTGAACAACTGTAAATGTTAAGCAGTCAGTGTTATTTTGTATTATTTTGACAGCTGTGTCTCGATTTATGTTGCAAATAAAGTTAAAGTGATTATCGTCTCTTTATCATCAGCATGTCTCTGTTTGATTTGTGGCATCTGTCACTACACTGATAATAAATTCTTTCAAAATGAATTCCTCACAGCTACAAATCTGCTTCATGCCTCGAACCTCAAATCATCTTCATGAGCTCGCTGTCGGCTGGAACCAATCTGGAAGGAATCTGTCTCTTACACACACACACACACACACACACACACACACTCTCTCTCTCTAACAGGTTATACGTTTCAAACTTATAGTAGGATAAATTAGGTCACAGCTCAGGTAGGCTAAATATCATATGCTAGCAGTTTGAATTTGCTAAATGTTGTATGTTAGCAACTAAATTAGGATAAATGACGTACAACCTCAATTCCAAAAAAGTTGGGACGCTGTGTAAAATGATATAAACCCCATAATTCATTCACAATAGAACAAAGAAAACATATCAAATGTTGAAACTTGGCAAATGTAGCATTTAATAGAAAAAAAATAAGTTCAATTTGAATTTGATAGCTGCAACACGTTGTGAGAGGGACATGTTTCCCACTGTGTCGCATCACGTCTTCTTTAAAACAACGGTCCATTTGTCTGGAAGCAGAGGAGACCAGTTGCTGAAGCTTTGGAAGAGGAATGTTCACCCATTCGTGTCTGATACACGATTCTAGCTGTTCAACAGTCCTGGGTCTTCTTTGTCATATTTTTTGTTTCATGATGCGTCAAATGTTTCTAATTGGTGAAAGGTCTAGATTTCGAACGATCCAGTTTAGCACCTGGACCCTTTTACAACAAAGTCATGCTGTTGTAATAGATGCAGTATGCAGTTAGCATCATCTTGCAGAAATATGCAAGGCCTTCTCTGAAAAAGTTGTTTTCTGGATGGAAGTATATGTTGCTTTAAAACCTGTATACAGAACAGTTTTTTCCTTTACTTCAGTACATTTTAAATGAGCTATGGCCCAGAGAGGATGGTGGCGTTTTTAAATCATGTTCACGCATGCCTTCTTCTCTGCATGATAGTGATTTTACCTGAATTTGTGACACAGTGACCTGCAGTGATTTACATTTCAGAATCGTGACTGTTTTTAATGCACGAAAGGCCCAAAGATCGCAGCCATCCAATATTGATTTTCACCCTTGTCCCCTGGGCACAGAGATTTCTCCAGATTTTCTAAATTGTTTGATGATATTATGTACTGTAGATGATGAGATATAAGAAGTCTTCACAATTTGATGTTGGAGAACATAATTCTAAAATTGTTCAACAGTTTGCAGATTCAGCTTTTCACAGATTGGTGATATTCTGCTCATCTTTACATCTGAGAGCCTCTCTTAGATACACTATTCCTATTGAATCATCTGACTGTCCCATTGCCAATTTACCTCATTAGTTACAGAATGTTCCTCCAGCTGGTTCCTTGTCAGAACACTTGTTTTTTTCCAGCATTTTGTTGCCCTGTAACATCTAGTGCTCAAACTCTCAAATCTGACAGGATTGTAATTAGATGACACTGCGAGAGTGTGTGTGTGTGTGTGTGTGTGTGTGTGTGTGTGTGTGTGTGTGTGTTGTCACAGTAACACCATCTGAGGCAATCTGACATGTCAGTAAATACAAAACTTCAGTGACAGATGATGCAAATGATTTTGTTTGGGATTTTAGATTAGCATGTGAACTCATTCCGTAATTATTTATTTATACATTTGTTTGATAATAAACAGATTATAATTTACTGATTAGATGAACATTTATTCAAAAACTCTGATTATTTAATGATTTAATTTTAATAACTGAAAAAAATGTATTTAATAAATTACCGATTTTTATTGTTGTTGTGACTTTAATGTGTGTCATTGTATTTATTTACACGTTTCAGACCTCAGAAATTTACACTTTCACACTTACTTACTTATAATCACTCACTCACACACTCATTCACTCTCACTCACTCACTCACTCACTCACTCACTCATAATCACTCACTCACACACTCACTCACTCACTCTCATTCACTCACACACTCACTCTCACTCACTCACACACTCACTCACTCACTCACACACTCACTTTCACTCACTCACTCTCACTCACTCCACACTCACTCTCACTCACCACACACTCACTCACTCCTCACCACTCACTCACTCACCATAATCACTCACCACACTCACTCACTCACTCACTCACCTCACTCACTCACTCACTCTCTCACTCACTCACCTCACTCACTCACTCACTCACTCACTCACCACACTCACTCACTCACTCACTCACTCACTCTCACTCATAATCACTCACTCACACACTCACTCACTCACTCACTCACTCACTCACACACTCACTCTAACTCACTCACTCACTCTCACTCACTCACTCACCACCTCACTCACTCACTCACTCTCACTCACCACTCACTCACCACTCACTCACCACTCCTCACTCACTCACCTCACTCACCACCTCACTCACTCACCACTCACTCACTCTCACTCATAATCACTCACCACACTCACTCACTCACTCACTCACTCACCATAACCACTCACTCACACACTCACTCACTCATTTACTCACTCACTCACACTCACTCACTCACTCATAATCACTCACTCACACTCACTCACCACCTCACTCACTCACTCACTCACTCACTCACTCATCCATTATCACTCACTCACTTAAACTCATTCACTCACTCATTATCACTCACTGACTCACTCACTCACTCACTCATTCATTATCACTCACTCACTTCAACTCACTCACTCCTCACTCACTCATAATCACTCACTCACATTATCACTCCTCACTCATTGTCACTCACTCAGTCACTCACTAATTCACTCACTCACTCACTCACTCACTCACTCACTCATTATCACTCACTCATAATCACCCTCACCTTTTCACTCACTCACTCATAATTACTCACACTCTCTCACTCTCTTACTCACACTCACTCACTCGCCCACTCATTATCACTCACTCATTAACGCACTCACCTACTCATAATCACCCACTTACTCACTCAGTGACTGTCACTCACTTACTCCCACACTCACACACTTACTCTCTCTCAGTTTAAGTGCAGATTAAAAACATATCTTTTTAGCAAAGCCTACACATAACATACGTCACACATCATAACCTTGTGCTCCAGAACATCTGATCACATGCACATTATCAAATTGTGCTGCTACGCTAATTCCTCTCCACTGCTTCTCTTTCTCTCCCCATCCCGAGGCATCCTGAGGTTGCTCCAGCTCCAGTCACGTCCCACCTCATGAAGATTATGGACCTTTAAAGAAATAGATGCTGAACTCGCAAGCTTCCCGCAAACCATCTAGAAACGTACCAGTGCCATCTGGATCCCACTTCATGTGTGGAGTTTTGACACAGGACCTCCTGGAGTGTTTAAAGGCTCTGACATGGGAAGCTGTTGTTGGATCTGTGATGATCACAAATGTTGAGCTATTTTATGAGTTGCTCAGTAGCTTCTAGTTTTATAACCATAATGACAGTATAAGACTGTAGAAAGATCATCAGTCATAATCACACACTCCAGTGCTCATGTTAGTTCTCACTCTCCAGTGTTCTGTAGTGTTTAAAGACTATAATCACACTCTTGATGTCACCCAAATGAGGATGGGTTTCCCTTTTGAGTCTGGTTCCTTTCAAGGTTTCTTCCTCATAACATCTAAGGGAGTTTTTCCTTCCCACATTCTGCTCATCAGGGATAAATTCACACCATTCACCTTCACTGTTGATTTCTGTAAAGCTGCTTTGAGACAATGTCTGTTGTGAAAAGCGTTATACAAATAAACTTGACTTGACTCATACTCACTCACTCACTCACTCACTCACTCACTCACTCACTCACTCATCACTCACTCACTCACTCACTCACTCACTCACTCACTCACTCACTCACTTACTCATCATCACTTACTCACTCACTCACTCACTTACTCATCACTCACTCACTCACTCACACTCACTCACTCACTCACACTCCTCACTCACTCCACTCACTCACTCACTCACTCCTTACTCATCACTCACTCACTCACTCACTCACTCACTCACTCACTCACTCACTCACTCACTCACTCACTTACTCATCACTCACACACTCACTCATCATCACTCACTCACTCACTCACTCACTCACTCACTCATCACTCACTCACTCACTCCTCCACTCACTCACTCACTCACTCACTCACTCACTCACTCACTCACTCACCTCACTCACTCACTCACTCACTCCTCTCACTCACTCACTCACTCCTCCACTCACTCACTCACTCACTCACTCACTCACTCACACTCACTCACTCACTCCACCACTCACTCACACTCCTCACTCACACACTCACTCACTTCACTCACTCACCACTCACTCACTCACTCATCATCACTCACTCACTCACACTCACTCACTCCACTCACTCACTCCTCACTCCACTCACTCACCACTCACTCACTCACTCACACTCACTCACTCACTCACTCACTCCACTCACTCACCTCACTCATCACTCACTCACTCCTCACACACTCACTCCTCCTCACTCACTCACTCACTCACTCACTCACTCACTCCTCACACTCACTCACTCACTCACTCACTCACTCACTCACTCCACACACTCACTCACTCACTCACTCACTCACTCTCACTCACTCACTCACTCACTCACTCACTCACCACTCACTCACTCACTCACACTCACTCACTCCTCACTCACTCACTCCACACTCACTCATCACTCACACACTCACTCACTCACACACACTCACTCACTCACTCACTCACTCACTCACTCACTCACACTCACTCACTCCACCACTCACTCACACTCACTCACTCACTCACTCCTCTCACTCACTCACACACTCACTCCACTCACCACTCACTCACTCCACTCACTCACTCACTCCTCACTCACTCCTCACTCCTCACTCACTCACTCACACACTCCTCACTCACTCACTCCTCACTCCTCACACACTCACTCCTCACACTCACTCCTCACTCACACTCACTTACTCATCACTCACACTCCTCACTCACACTCACTCACTCACTCACTCACCACTCCACTCACTCACTCACTCACCACTCACACACTCACCACCACTCACTCACCACCACTCACCACCACTCACCACACTCACTCATCATCACCACCACCACCACTCATCACTCACTCACTCCACCACTCACTCACTCACTTACTCACCACTCACCACTCACACACTCACTCACCACTCACCACTCACTCACTCCTCACTTACTCATCACCACACTCACTCACTCACTCCACTCACCACTCACACTCACTCACCACCACCACTCACACTCACTTACTCACCACTCACTCATCACCACTCACTCACACACTCACTCACTCACCACTCATCACTCACACACTCACTCACCACTCACTCACTCATCACTCACCTCACTCACCACTCACACACTCACTTACTCATCACTCACTCACCACACACTCACTCACCACTCATCACTCACACCACTCACTCACTTACTCATCACCACCACCACCACTCACTCACTCACTCATCACTCACTCACACACTCACCTCACTCACTCACTCACCTCACTCACCACTCACACACTCACTTACTCACTCACCACACTCACTCACCACTCACTCATCATCATCACTCACCACCACCACTCACCACTCACTCACCACCACTCACTCCACCACACTCACTCACTCACCACCACCACCACCACTCACTCCACTCACCACTCACCACTCACCACTCACCACTCACTCACTCACCACTCACTCACTCACTCATCACTCCACCACCACTCACCACTCACTTACTCACTCACTCCACACACTCACTCATCACTCACTCACTCACTCACTCATCACTCACTCACCACTCACACACTCACCACCACTCACTCACTCACTCACTCACCACACTCACTCACTCACACACCTCACTCACTCACCACTCACCACTCACACACTCACCACTCACTCACTCACTCACTCCTCACTCACCACCACACTCACTCACTCACACACCTCACTCACTCACTCACTCACTCACACACACTCACTCATCACCACTCACCACCACTCACTCACTCACTCACACTCACTCACTCACCACTCACCACTCACCACCACCACTCACCACACACTCACTCACCACTCACACACTCACTCACTCACCACTCACACACTCACTCACCACCACTCACCACACTCACTCACTCACCACCACACACTCACCACTCACTCACCACCACCACTCACTCACCACTCACTCCTCACTCACTCACCACACTCACTCACTCACCTCACTCACCACCACTCACCACCACTCACTCACTCACTCACTCACTCCTCATCACTCACTCACTCACCACTCACACACTCACTCATCACTCACTCACCACTCACTCACTCACTCCTCATCACTCACTCACTCATCACTCACTCACTCCTCCACTCACTCACTCACTCATCACTCACTCACCACCTCACTTACTCATCATCACTCACCACTCACTCACTTACTCACTCACTCACTCACTCACTCCTCACTCACCACTCACTCACTCACTTACTCATAATCACTCACTCACTTATTATCACTCACTCACACTCACTCACTCACTCACTTATTCATCATCACTCACCACACACTCACTCATCACTCACTCCACTCACTTACTCATAATCACTCACTCACTTATTCATCATCACTCACTCCTCATCACTCACTCATACACTCACTTATTCATTATCACCGATTCTTATTCATTCTCTCTCTCTCTCTCTCTCTCTCTCTC
>NC_060891.1:27419378-27421878 GCF_014805685.1 Silurus meridionalis
GCCGAATATGCAAATAAGTACATTTGCATGCGCCATTTTCAGGTGTACAGAAGAGATCAGAAATACTGGATAATTCTGGGAAATACTGGTGCAAAAGTCAACACTGCAATAAATATATAATATAATATAATTTATATATAATATAATAATAAATACAAACAAAATGCAATCAAATAAAATTTCTATGAAATGATTGTAAATGTTATTGTGTGTCGCTGCAGTTCAGATGATGACTTTAATAAATAATATGATTGTAATAGTAATAACAACAATAATAACAATAATAACAATAATAACGATCATAATAACCATAATAAACAACGATTCATCGCATCACCATGTCCCTGACCCTCACTGCTGATTGGTTGATTACATTTCTGATTGATGAATTGATTTAAGGACGGTAACCTGCACCGCCCTTAGCCCCGCCCCTTCCTTTATCATAATTACCTCCAGACTTACTGTTCAAAATGAAGCTTATTGTATATTATAGTTTATTATATATAAAAAACTGAAAACATTCTCACACACACACACACACACACACACACACACACACACACACACACACACAAAAAAAATACACACACACATTTTTACTCCGATGCCATGAATCACCTTCCTGTTCATTTAACGCAGTGTGTGTGTGTGTGTGTGTGTGTGTGTGTGTCTTCTCCAAGTCGCTATCTTCAGCTATGCAAGCTTTCTGATCGGCCCACTGATGAGATTTTGTTCAGCGTTATGATTACGATTATTATTATTATAATAAATTACACCGAGCGCGCGCCTGCCGAGCATCAAACATCAATAAGTGAACTGATGATGATCTATGAGTGAGAGAGAGAGCGAGAGAGAGAGGGAGAGAGAGAAAGAGAAAGAGAAAGAGAAAATGACATCAATATGTTCAATAAAGTACAAACACTGACGATGTTTCGATTTTTCAGACAGAGAGAGAGAGAGAGAGAGAGAGAGAGAGAGAGAGAGAGAGAGAGAGAGAGAGAGAAAGAGAGGAAGAAATATAACGCCAACGAGGCTCTGCACTGCGAAATAATTAAAACAAACAAACAAACAAACAAACAAACAAACAAAGATATATTCATATTGAAAATAAAAAAAAAAAATCCAGAATTCATCCACAAACAAATCCGTATTACATTCGTACCGCTTCTTATCTACTCCGACAAATTCCTAAACATAGAGCGCTTATCATTTATTTATTTATTTATTTATTTATTTATTTATTTATTTACTTACTTACTTATACAATGAATTCATTATTCATCCCTGTAACGCTATTCAAACTTTTATTCAAACTCTCCATTAACCGCATGAAAATAACCCAAAAACACAATAATCCAATCAGAGACTGCGCGAGCGGCATCGTTTACATTCAGGTGTAGCTGTAAACTTCTCCGAGCTTCTGATTGGATAATTCAAGCCGAATATGCAAATAAGTACATTTGCATGCGCCATTTTCAGGTGTACAGAAGAGATCAGAAATACTGGATAATTCTGGGAAATACTGGTGCAAAAGTCAACACTGCAATAAATATATAATATAATATAATTTATATATAATATAATAATAAATACAAACAAAATGCAATCAAATAAAATTTCTATGAAATGATTGTAAATGTTATTGTGTGTCGCTGCAGTTCAGATGATGACTTTAATAAATAATATGATTGTAATAGTAATAACAACAATAATAACAATAATAACAATAATAACGATCATAATAACCATAATAAACAACGATTCATCGCATCACCATGTCCCTGACCCTCACTGCTGATTGGTTGATTACATTTCTGATTGATGAATTGATTTAAGGACGGTAACCTGCACCGCCCCTTAGCCCCGCCCCCTTCCTTTATCATAATTACCTCCAGACTTACTGTTCAAAATGAAGCTTATTGTATATTATAGTTTATTATATATAAAAAACTGAAAACATTCTCACACACACACACACACACACACACACACACACACACACACACAAAAAATACACACACACATTTTTACTCCGATGCCATGAATCACCTTCCTGTTCATTTAACGCAGTGTGTGTGTGTGTGTGTGTGTCTTCTCCAAGTCGCTATCTTCAGCTATGCAAGCTTTCTGATCGGCCCACTGATGAGATTTTGTTCAGCGTTATGATTACGATTATTATTATTATAATAAATTACACCGAGCGCGCCTGCCGAGCATCAAACATCAATAAGTGAACTGATGATGATCTATGAGTGAGAGAGAGAGCGAGAGAGAGAGGGAGAGAGAGAAAGAGAAAGAGAAAATGACATCAATATGTTCAATAAAGTACAAACACTGACGATGTTTCGATTTTTCAGACAGAGAGAGAGAGAGAGAGAGAGAGAGAGAGAGAGAGAGAGAGAGAGAGAGAGAGAGAGAGAGAAAGGAAGGACAGGAAAAAAAATGAAAGGGACAGATGAAAGAAGATAGAAAGAGATAGTGTTTGTAGATGCACTGAGAA
>NC_060891.1:27429378-27484378 GCF_014805685.1 Silurus meridionalis
TGCTTAAAAAAAAAAGTGACTCAAGGATTTGGATATTAACAAGAAAACAATGAGGGATTAATTTGTGTTTGTCCTTCACACATACTGTACAGAAATAAAAGGTTCTTGAAAGCTTCTTTGGACAATTAATATTCTTAATTTCCACAAAATGCTTGTAATTTAACTTTTCTTCTGTATGAGTTTTGATGTCTGTAATAAGAAAACTCCAACATGTGAAACCCATAAAGCTTGTTCAGACTCTTTATGTATCTTTATAAACCATGAAGCAAAGTGATCTCCCACCAAGAGTTCCAAGGAGGACCCATTTTATGAGTTTCATACCATTAATTATCCAATAAATCTTTAAAGAACCCTGAAATAATTTATTTTAACTATAATTAAATGTTTAAACGTTTGATACGTTCTAGATATTGAAAGAACAAATGAAAATACTTTTAGGAAAAAAAGTTGTCAGAGTTTTCCTCAAAAGCATTTACTGAACAATCTTGAGAAAGTTCTACAATGGGTCTTCAAGAGATCATTGTGTAAATCTATTTCTGGGTACTTATCTTCTAGATATAACACAGCATTGTGGAAAAACCCTGAATTGCACAGTGTGGGGGGGCTGGGTGTTCCCTGTCTGTCTGTCTGTCTGTCTGTCTGTCTGTCTGTCTGTCTGTCTGTCCTTTAATCAGTCTGTCTGTCTGTCTGTGGTAAATAAGGTCCTTTCCTTTCCTGTCTGTCTGTCTGTCTGTCTGTCTGTCTGTCTGTCTGAAGTTTGTAAGGTTCTTTACGTCTGACTCTGTCTCTCTATGAGATTAAGTATGTACAGTGTTAATAAATAAAATAAATAGATAAAACTGTCTCTCCCTTTTGTGTCTCTCTTTCTGTCTAACACTTTCATTTCATCTGTCTCTCACACTATCTCGTTCTTTCTGTCTGTTCCTCAGGGGGTAAACAGTGCAGCCGGAAAGTTTTCACAGCTTCACTTTTTCCCACATTTTTATGTTACAGTTTTATTCTAAAATGGATTAAATTCATTATTTTCCTCAAAACTCTCCAAACAAAACCCCATAATGACATCGTGAAAGAAGTTTGTTTAAAATCTTCGCAAATTTATTTAACATAAAAAAATAAAAATCAGTTTTTACAGTCTTCGCCATGACACTCAGAATTGAGCTCAGGTGAATCCTGTTCCTACTGATCACCCATGAGATGTTTCTACAACTTAATGGGAGTCCACCTGTGGTACATTCAGCTGAATGGACATGATATGGAAAACACACACCTGTCTTTAGAAGGTCCCACAGTTACAGTGCACATCAGAGCAAAACCAAGCCATGAAGTCCAGGGATTGTCTGTAGACCTCAGAACTGGGGAA
Source organism: Silurus meridionalis (assembly GCF_014805685.1). Taxonomy (NCBI): domain Eukaryota; kingdom Metazoa; phylum Chordata; class Actinopteri; order Siluriformes; family Siluridae; genus Silurus; species Silurus meridionalis. The sequence continues at coordinate 27,430,739 of NC_060891.1, forward strand.
GGGGACAGAACAATTTCTGCAGCATTGAAGGTCCCAATGAGACAGTTTTCCACAGCTGCCTCCATCATCCATAAATAGAAGAAGTTTGGAACCACCAGGACTCTTCCTAAAGTGGAGCCACCCGCCAAACTGAGCCATCGGGGAAGAAGGACTTTAGTCAGGAAGGTAACCAAGAACCTTATGGTCACTCTGAAACAGCTCCAACATTTCTCTGTGGAAGGAGGAGAACCTTCCAGAAGAAAAACCATCTCTGCAGCACTCCACAAATCAGACCTGTATGGTAGAGTGTCCAGACAGAAGCCACTCCTCAGTAAAAGCCACCTGGAGTTTTCCAAAAGGCACCTGAAGGACTCACCTGAAAGAATATGAGAAACAAAGATTGAACTCTTTGAGCCTGAATGCTAAGCATCATGTCTGGAGGACACCAGGCACTGCTCATCACCTGGTCAATACCATCCCTACAGTGAAGCATGGTGGTGGCAGCATCATGCTGTGGGGATGTTTTTCAGTAGCAGGAACTGGGAGACTGGTCAGGATCGAGGGAAAGATTAATGCAAGAGACATCCTTGATGAAAACCTGCTCCAGAGCTCCTCAGACTGGGGTGATGGATCATCTTCCAACAGGACAATGACCCTAAACACACAGCTAAGATAATAAAGGAGTGTCTACAGGACGACTCTGTGAATGTCCTCGAGTGGACCAAGCCAGAGCCAAGACATAACCCTGATTGAACATCTCTGGAAAGATCTGAAAATGTCTGTGCATTGATGCTCCTCATCCAACCTGATGGAGCTTGAGAGGTTCTGCAGAGGAGAGTGGGAGTAACTGCTCAAAAAATAGGTGCCAAGCTTCGAGCATCAAACTCATAAAGACTTGAGGCTGTGATTACTGCTAAAAGAGCTTCAACAAAGTACTGAGCAAAAGCTGTAAATATACTAATGTACATGTGATTTATTTTATTCGATTTTTAAGCTTGTTTATGGTGTTTTGTTTGTAGAATTTGGAGGAAAATAATGAATCTAATGCATTTTGGCATAAAGCTGTAACATAACAAAATGTGGAAAAAGTGAAGCTCTGTGAAATCCTTCTGGATGCACTGTAGATAACTGTTGCTTTTTCTCTCTCTTTCTGTTTGGCTCTTTGTGAGGGAAGGGACAGTCTCTTGATCTTTATTTATTTCTCTCTCTTTTTGTCTTTCTCTCTAAGAATCTCTTGCTCACTCTTTTTTCTCTTTCTCTCACTCTCTCTGTCTTTCTCTCTCACTCCATGTCTCGATCTCTTTCTCCCCATCTCTCTGAAAGGAAAGGTCTCTGTCCCTCTGTCTCTCTCTCTGGCTGTCCTGTCCTTCTCTGTTTTTTCCCCGCCTTACTCTTTCTCTCTTTCACTTTATTTTGCCTGTCATTTTGTAAAGCTCTTTTTCCCTTCCTTTTACGCCACTCTCACTCTTTCTGTCATTCTGTCCTCTCTCTGACTTAGTCTCTCTCTCTTTTCTCTCCCCTTTATGCCTCTCTATTTCTTTCTGTCTACTTCTTCTTCTTTTGGCTTCTCCCATTAGGGGGCCCCACAGCGGATCATCCGTCTCCATACCACCCTGTCCTCTACATCTGCCTCTTTCACACCAACTACCTGCATGTCTTCCCTCACCACATCCATAAACCTTCTCCTTGGTCTTCCTCTTTTCCTCCTTCCTGGTGTCTCCATCCTCAGCATTCTCCTACTGATATACCCCATGTCCCTCCTCTGCACCTGTCCAAACCATCTCAATCTCACCTCCCTCACCTTGTCTCCATAACATCCTACATGTGCTGTCCCTCTAATAAACTCATTTCCAATCCTGTCCATCGCCATCACTTCCAATGAACAACTCAGCATCTTCAGCTCTGCTACCTCCAGCTCCACCTCCTGTCTTTTACTCAATGCCACTGTCTCTAATCCATACAACATCTCAGGTCTCACCACAGTCCTATAAACTTTCCCTTTCACTCTCACAGATACTCTTCTATCACAAATCACTCCTGCTATCACTCTTCTCCACCCACTCCACCCTGCCTGCACTCTTTTCTTCACTTCTTTAACACACTCTCCATTACTTTGTACTGTTGACCCCAGGTACCTGAACTCCTCCACCTTCTCCACCTCTTCTCCCTGCAACACCTTACAGTCTCCAATCTCCTTCAGGTTGCATCTCCTACATAGAACATAGTCCACCTGTGTGCACCTTCCTCCACTCTTATACGTCACCCTGTGATCCTCCTTCTTCTAAAAATAAGTGTTCACCACTGCCATTTCCATCCTTTTAGCAAAATCTACCACCATCTGCCCTTCCACATTCCTCTCCTTAAAGCCATACCTACCATCACCTCCTCATCACCTCTGTTACCTTCACCTACATGCCCATTAAAGTCTGCCCCAATCACCAATCGTTCTTTCCTAGGTACACCTTCTACCACTTCATCTAACTCACTCCAGAATTTTTCCTTCTTCTCCATCTCACAACCCACTTGTGGAGCATAGGCACTGATGACATTTATCATCACGCCTTCAACTTCCACCTTCACGTTCATCACCCTATCAGAAACTCTCTTCACCTCCACTACACTCTTACTGTACTTTTCCTTCAGAATTCCCCCTACACCATTTCTCTTTCCATCCACACCATGATAGAACAGTTTAAACACCTCCAATGTTCCTGGCCTTACTCCCTTTCCACTTGGTCTCCTGAACACACAACATATCTACCTTTCTCCTCTCCATCATATCAGCTATCTCTCTCCCTTTACCAGTCATAGTACCAACATTTAAAGTACCAACCCGAACCTCCACTCTCCTCCACATCTCCTCCACATCTCCTCCACATCTCCTCCACTCTCCTCCACTTCTCCTCCACTTCTCCTCCACTCTCCTCCACTTCTCCTTTCCCTGCTGTCTCTGTAGACGTCTTTCTCCTCTCCTTCTCCTTCTTCAGACAACAGTAGCCCAATTTACACCGGTACCCTGTTGGTTAATGATACCTGTGGTGGTTGTTGGTAACCCGGGCCTCGACCAATCCGGTATGAAGTTCTCTTTCGTGATCTGCATGTTTGATTTGACACATGTTTTATGCTGGATGACCTTCATAACACAACCTTCTCCATTTATCCGGGCCTAAAACCGGCACTAACTTGTGTAACACTAACGGCTGGGTTCTATTTCTTTCTGTCTGTCTCTCTGAAAGGATAAGTAAATACAACTCTGTCTCACTCTCACTGTCTGTCTCTTTCTCTCTCAGTCTTGTCCTTTCCTGTCTGTCTTTTTTCCTTCATCCTTTCTTCCTCTCTCTCTCTCTCTCTCTCTCTCTCTCTCTCTCTCTCTCTCTCTCTCTGTTTCTGTCTTTCTTTAATGGGTTTCTCTCCTTCCTTTTACCTCTCTCTCACTCATTCCTAGGTCTCACAGTCTCTCTTTCTCTCTCTATTTTCCCTCTTATGTCCATCTGTCCTTTTCTGTCTGTCTCTCTGAAAGGATGGGTACATAAGACTCTGTCCCTCTCTCCGTCTCTCTTTCTTTCTTTCCTTAAGGATCTCTCTCCTTCCTTTTACCTCTCTCTCACTCTTTTGGTCCCTCTCACTGTCTCTCATTCTCTCTCTCTCTATGTCCTTTTTATTTCCATCTCTCCTTTTCTGTCTGTCTCTCTGAAAGGATAAGTACACAAGACTCTGTCCCTCTCTCTGTCTTTCTTTCTGTCTGTCTCTCAGTAAAAGTATGTGTATGAGGCTCTTTCTCTCTGTTTCTGTGTGTGTGTGTGTGTGTGTGTGTGTGTGTGTGTGTGTGTGTCGTATGCGTCTCGGTGGCTGTTAGATTATTTATTTGCCGGGGTTATAGTTATTGATTAGCGGTAAATGACGGATGGGCCGCGAGCCGGACGACACGCTCGGCAGCTCCTATCAGAGAGATGATAGTATTTCTGCAGGTTTGTTAAAAGCGGCGCTTTAGATCGGTTATAGCTTTACATCCATCACCGTCTAACGAGCCTGCGCAGATGAGAGAGGCCTCGAGCGCGTGCCTGTAATTGCTCTCGTATTATATATAGATTTTTGTTTTGATATCTTGTGAGTTTCGAGCGTCTGCTGGAAAATTGTGATAAAAGACCTGAATAACGAGCGGCGGGCGTCCGGGTGTGGGGTGGGAGGGTGGGGAGGCGGGCTGCAGAGGGGGCAGAATTCGGCGGGGGCTTTAGAAGGACTGCTGTTAAACACGGCCTACGCTAACACCTAATGCATTTATAACATCTTTTAGAACCTTCATCATTCTGCTGTTCATATAAACAATTAATAATGTCAGGAGTGAACCCATGGCACAACTACAGCCTTGAGTTTCTGAGGTCTCTGAGGTCAGATGACGTCGGTTCATTTTTGATACACAGCAGCTCATTCTAACGGTTCGAATACTATTGTTTCCATGGCGACAGCTCGCTCACGTGGACACAGTCATTGTTTACTTGGTGAAAGTCATAAAGGAGACGATTATGGAAGGAGTCTCCAGTGTCAGAGGTAAAGCTGTAAATCTATCTATCTATCTATCTATCTATCTATCTATCTATCTATCTATCTATCTATCTATCTATCTATCTATCTATCTATCTATTAAAGAAAAACATGTCCTACTTTAAAAACTGGTAATGTTGTAGAACGTTCAAAAAAAATTAACTCCTGCTCTCACTTAGACTACAGCAGCTACCCACATTACCCACTACACACTTCACACTACCCAGGGTTACTACACAGGGAGCCTACAGTAGATTTCTTCACTTAAACAGCAAAACTAATGCACAAAATTCTACAGTGTAGGTCATAGGGTGTAGGGAAGACACACACACACACACACACACACACACACACACACACACACACACACACACACACACAAAACGTAACACATACACAGAAGGGTCAGTTTAACGTTCTGTTCAACTCCAGTGAGTCATTAAAGGCCTGAAGGTCACACACACACACACACACACACACACACACACACACACACACACACACACACACACACACACTGTAATACACACCGTTAACACACACTGAATTTGAGCACAGCATTTAATTTGTAAAGAGCTTGTCTGGCCTGACCATGACCCGCCCTTAATTGGCCTGTTGAAGATATTGATTGGCTGATGGACGAGCAATCAAGTTACAGCCAATCAAATGGCAGTGATTAGCCAATTATTAGCCCTTTATAAGCCTAAAGAGAGACACGGTCTACATGTCAATGTCATTTAGAGGGCAAGAAACACTCTAACAACCTGAGAATACTAGCAAGCAGTGTGTACATTTCATTGGCTTTCAGCTCAAAGTGTCTGATAGTTGAAGTGGATTCTGATTGGCTGAAAGCGGTTTTAATTTCTGGCGTTACAAAAAAACAATAATTAAAACCAATGTGTACAAAAACAGCAGAATTTTCAGTGACCTCAATATCTGTTCTATAGCAAGTTTGCCGTATTTGTGCATTCCGAAACGTCTGACGTTACACTTTTCACACACTCGCCTTTTTTTTTCTATTCCTCTCTGCTCAAACCAAACCATGCCTCCTAACAATCTGTCTCAAATATATATAACATTTCAAAAAGCCTTCTCCTTCCACCACAGGCGTCGTTAGTCACTAAATGAGGCGCGCCGTGTGACCTCTGACTCCTCAGCCCTCTTATTGATCTGTGCAGCTGGGCCTGCTGCAGGGGGAAGAATTTAAACGCGACACACGCCGCGGCCAAAAGAGTGTAAGAGGTCATTAATGACCCTTATTTACTTTTATGACAGAGATAAAGAGACTGAAGTGACCACAGAGTGTGAGGGTCAGCCAGCCATTATTACCCAATTAGCATGATTAAGTGCTTGCTACACAGACATGCAGGTTTATATATATATATATATATATATATATATATATATATATATATATATATATATATATATATATATATATAATATCCCCTAGTTACAATGGTTCGATTTGCGATTTTTCGATTTTACGATGATGATAGCGATGCAATTTATTATTTTTTTTTACTGTTTTATTATTTGAACTGCAATGTCATTTTTGTACGATACGTTGAGACGCTACCCGGACATACACATCTCTCATATTGTGAGATGCCTGACTCTTGCTAGCGGTCGACAGACTTTCGTTGTCTCAGTGTATTATTTCATGTCTCCACATATTTTTTTTTAATTACGACAGGTTTATATATCACCTGCTTTCATATAAAGACGTGTTAATAGTTTATTTTGATCAATTGACAAAATAAAAAGTGAATGAATTAAAGAGAAACCCAAATCAAACCAATATTTGGTTTGACCACCTTCATTCCAAAACAGCATACATTTTTTTAGGTACTCACACTTCTAGGTACACTTTTCGAAGGAACTCGGCAGGTAGGTTCTTCCAAACATCTGGGAGAACTAAACACAAATCTGTGGATGTAAGCTGCCTCAAATCCCAGACAGACATCATACACTTTTAACATCTGCTTTGTTCAAATGACTGTTGCAACTCTAATCTGCTTATTTTTGCTCAAACCTGGAGGTGGCTGATCGACTTGTCCTGGTAAATCTAGAAACAGCATTCACTAAAAAGGAGCTGTTTAGAAAAGTAAGTTATTTCAAGAACTTTCAGAATCGATTTGGACTGTAATTAACACCAGCAGTCTACAATGGGATCAGGACCACAGCATGAACAGCTCCGCATTCAAATGTCCATCACTGAACACCTCAACAATGATGAACTGTAATGAATGGACATTCTGTGAGGAGGAGGAGGATGGGTTCCTCTTGAGTCTGGTTTCTCTCAAGGTTTCTTTCTTATGGAGTCTCAGGGACTGGATCATTCATTAGAGATAAACGTATAAGAAACAAACTTATAGGCACAAAATTTATACAGTATAACTTTATAATCACTTTATCTCTGTAAAGCTGCTTTGAAACAATGTCCATTGTTCTACAGTGCACTCGGAAAGCTTTCACAGAGCTTCACTTTTTTCACATTTTGTTACAGCTTTTGAGCCAAAATGGATTAAATTCATTATTTTTTTTCTGAGCTCTACAAAAAATACCCCATAATGATAAAGAAGTTTGTTTAAAATCTTTGCAAATTGCAGCCTCAAATCTTTGTGAGTTTGATGCTACAAGCTTGGCACCTATTTTTTGGGCATTTTTTCTTCTTTGCAAACCCTCTCAAGCTCCATCAGGTTGGATGGGGAGCATCAGTACACAACCATTTTTAGATCTCTCCAGAGATGTTCAATCAGGTTCAGATCTCAGCTTTGGCTGGGCCACTGAAAGACGTTCTGTAGTCACTCCTTTGTTGGCTGTGTGCTTTGGGTCGTTATCCTGTTGAAAGATGAACCGTCGCCCCAGTCTGAGGTCCAGAGCGCTCTGGAGCAGGTTTTCATCAAGGAGAGTCTCCCAGTTACGCTTAGCATTCAGGTCAAAGAGTTTAATCCCATGACTAAGGCCCTTCTCCTCCGATCGCTCAGTTTGACCAGGCGGCTCCACATTAGGAAGAGTCCTGGTGGTTGCAAACTTCCATTTACAGATGATGGAGGCCAATGTAATCATTGGGACCTTAAATGATGCAGATATTTTTCTGTCTCCTTCCCCAGATTTGTGCCTTGATACAATCTTCTCTCGGAGGTCTACAAACATTCCTTGGACTTCATGGCTTGGTTTTGCTTTGACACACACTGTTAACTGTGGGACCTTCTATAGACATCTGTGTGTTCCTTTCCAAACCATGTCCAATCAACTGAATGTACCACAGGTGGACTCCAATCAAGTTGTAGAAACATCTCAAGGATGATCAGAGGAAACAGGATGCACCTGAGCTCAATTCTGAGTGTGGGAAAGGCTGTGAATATTTATGTACATGTGTTTCACTTTGTCATTATGGGGTTTTGTTTGTAGAATTTAGTGGTAAATAATGAATTGAATGTTTTTTGGAATTAAACTGTAACATACCAAAATGTGGAAAAAGTGAAGTGCTGTGAATTCAGTGGCTTACATTTTAATATCATTTTCCATGAATATATATTTCTTTATATCTGCTTTAACGCCTTAAAAAGTGCGAGCGCATGTAACTATTAATACATGACAATGAAATTCTTACTTTAACCAATCAGATTTTGAGTTGGCAGCTCCGGGGTCTTCTAGCAGGCTTACAATAACATTGGCATTTTCACATGGTTGGATTGGATGGTCAGAGAGAGCACTAGTCACAGCTTACAACATGCATCTGTAGCAAACTGCACAAACTCAAATACATTCATGTGGATTTAATATCTGTGGTTTCATTCCACAATACAAATACAAGGACATTTACAAGACGGACTTTTTAACAAAAAGCTGGACATCGTGAGGAATTAAAACAACTTGAAACAGTTGTTAAGGTTTTTCATGAACCATTTATACTTTTGCGTTTTCTTTCCTGTAGATTTTACACAAAAACACACAATTTCCTTTCATTTTAAATCTCCGGGAAAATGTTTATGCACAGAAGAAATGCACAGAAATGTACATGGTTTACATTGATGCTAATATTAGGGTGAATATTGATGCTTTTGCTGGAGATGATGTATGTGGAGGTGCAGTTGCGGCTACAGTGAAAGGAGATGAATTGTGTTCATTGGGTTTCTCGCTTTAGTAATGACGTTCATTCACGCTGTATGAGATCCTGTGTGATGCAGCGCTCCGTTCTCTTCTCTATAACACTGATGCTTTTGATAGACGCGGCGTCCTAATGATGGTTTTAAAACGTGGATTGGTTCAGGTAGGACATCACTAAAAATGGAGGTGGGAAATGCATGGCCAGATACTGAATTTGATTCAACAATGTCTGTAGACCAGTGCTTGTGTGTCCATTTGCGCTAATAAATACCTTTTTAAAAGATTTGTCCTATTAGTAGAAGACTTTTAAAGCAATTTACTTATAATGTTTTAATCCAACGGGACACCACAAGAAGACAGATTCAACGGATTATTTTGTATTGGGTTCTTTCTCTCTCTGTCTCTTGTCTTTTCTGTCTTTCTCTCTCTCTCTCTCTCTCTCTCTCTCTCTCTCTCTCTCTTTCTCACTCTATTATATTCCTCTGCTCTTGTTCTCTCCATCTTGTGCGGGCTCGTCTATCCTCTTTACTCTCAATTACTTTCTTTTTCCCCTCTGAGAGCTCATTGGGCCCTTTCACTTAGCACTCCAGATACCTCCTGTTCATGGTCACACACACACACACACACACACACACACACACACACACACACCTCGATCCTGTAACGAATTGGCTTTAAGGCTTCCTGAAATGGAGTGAAGGAGGCGAGGAGGCCGCGCTGGGGAAATAAGCAGCAAAATGTAAGTAAGCACAAAATAGTTTTCCATAAATAACGGAATGACAACGCGGCCATAATGGCGTCGCGGGACTGTAAAAGAATATGTAGCCAATTTTTGAGCTATTAAAGCGAAATGGAAAGCAAAATATATAAGAGGCAGAGGGAAAGGTTGCACTGAACTCGGGGAACATTGGCTTTATGGCAGCGAGGGAGATTTAGAGGCTCTTTATAGCGAAGGAGGAGAGGAAAAGAAATGGGCCACACAAGAAATCAATTTGTCGATAATTGTCTCACTTCTCTCTCCCATGTGTGTGTGTGTGTGTGTGTGTGTGTGTGTGTGTGTGTATGTGTGTGTGTGTGTGTGTTACAGGTTCTGTTTTCCGGGAGTGCCAATTTGATTTGCACTTATGTTTTTACAAATAATCAATGCTTCATTTTGACTGGATAATAGAGCAGGAGGGGGGGGGTGGAGGATGAATATATGAACAACCAAAATTGCCTTCAACATCATTAACATTTTCACCATCAACAAAATCACAGCCTTCATCTAACTCCTAACCCTCGTTTACGTTAGTGATCGTGACCCATACAGCTGGGTTTTTTTTTGGGTTTTTTTTCGTTTTTTTTTCTGGTGATCAAACGTAATAATCATCATCACTAACACACTGATCGGGTGTGAAAATCTGTGTATGCATTACGTGCTCTGCTTCATACCAGCTTCTTTCGAGGTTTAGAATAGCTTGGCTACATACAATACGCTCAGCTTTTCTTTCTGAAGAACATTTTGTAGACACCTGACCATGCATTTATTGTTTATCCCATTCCATAATTTAGTCGTATTTATTTGCTGTAAAAATAATCTTCTGGGAAGATGTTCCACTGGATTTTGTGGAGATTTGTGTGAGATTTATTCAGCCACAAGGGTCTTAGTAAAGCCAGGTATGTTCTGATGTGGGTTTGGAGTTCTGTAGCAGGAGATCTAACACTCCAACCCATGTAAAGCAGATCTTCATGAAGCTGACTTTGTGCACTTTGTGTCATTCTGGAACAGGGTTTGAGTCTCCTAGTTTATGTGAAGGAAAAATTTCATGCCAATGAACTATGTTTCCTATCAGCTACCAAACCTCCATGTTTGAAGGCTTCGTCCACACTAATCCGGATAAATCTGAAAACGCTATTTCCCTCTAAAATAGTTGACACTTTTGTTTTCAATCGTTTCCCAAAAGTTGCTCGTCAACACTCAAACGTCTGAAAACTTCCCTGTACTTCTCATGAGCAAAACGTGAGACTATCCGATCTGCGTCATTTCCGTCTGGCGTTTTTTTACTTTCCAGCTCTTTGAAAAGTCGCACCATCGACTAAAATGCATCACTGTTTTCTAAAGCCTCCATTTTCAAAATCCACAGTGTGACATGAAAACAGCATTTTAAAATGTATCCACTTTGGGGAGTGTTTTCAAAAATTCAAAACGGAGAGAACACGTATTAGTGTGGACATGGCCTAAAGCACACGCTACACTTCTGCACCTGCTTCCTGTTTCTACTAATTAGTATCAGTATTTAAGCTCTGGATTCTGTGCTTCTCAAAGTCTTGCTTTTGTCATTCTTAGCTATTGTTTTTTCCCTTATTTTTCTCTCGTGTCACACTCTTTCATTTCCATGACATTGAAACAAACAGAGACCTCAAAGTAAAAAAAATAGTACAGTTGGAATATCACTGAGATCGCAGTTCCATCACTTCTCATCATCTATGGAACATTTCTACCAAATGAAGTGAAATACATTGGACTCAGTGGCAAAACTTTAACATTGTAATTCCTTTGTGTTAATAATTATTGTGCTACTTAATTTTTTGTTTGGTAAATACCTATCAAAAAGGGGCGGGGCTTGACAGTGTTTATTTTCATTGCATTTGGATGACATCTCCCAGGATTATAAACTGCATTCATTTCTATGTTCGGGTTCTATATCATTACTGTTTTTTTACCTTATTTACTGAATAATTTCATTTATAATCAAGGTTTTGGATCTTGTTACTTATTAGCTGAAGTGTTCATTGATCCTCTCCCAGAAGTTACTTCAGAAGCACAAATTTGGGAGAACATTCTACATGTGCTTCATTGATTTACTAACCAAATGCATTTTCACTACAAAGATTTTAACACTATAACAATACAGAAAATCAAACCTAGAAATCTTTTGAATATTTACTCAAATCTCGACATCCTGGAGCTGTCTATCCAAATCTCACTAGCCAATGAGATTAAAGCATGTTAAGTTCCACCCACATTAGAGTTCTGTACAAGAATTTGCTTGAGCACTACTGAGAACTATGAAAGTGAAAGATCTTAAACCATGATTAACAAAAAGGAAACAAAGAACACTGTTTACAAAAAGTGCTAGAATTTTAAAACCGTTACCACACGGGGACGGCACAAATCTCCGTTTTTAGAGCTCTCAATATCATTACACTGTACTATTGTTACTTTCACGTGTATCTTGCAGAGAAAAGGATGAATATATGAACAACCAAAATTGCCTTCAACATCATTAACATTTTCACCATCAACAAAACCAAAGTCAAAATCAAAATGTTTGCTGTAGTTTGCCTGTAGCCTGACTTAAGCATTTCACTGTACAAACTGTCACTGACATCTGTATATACAACAAATAAAACTCTAAGCTTGAATTCCTCTCAACAGAGTTTTTTAACATCAGTGAAATAATGTTGATTTATTTACTGATAAAGACTCAAAGCACTTTAATACGTCGCTCTGGATAAGGGCGTCTGCTCAATGCCCTAAATGTAAATGTAATTTAGATAAAGAACATTGTCCCAAAGCAGCGGAAAATTATTTGCTACCTGCATTAACACAACAAATCCTGTTCTCATTTGATGAACATCTACTTCTATAGAGTTGCATGATCTAAACATATCAACCATAATCCAAATGCTTAGGATGAACTGGCAATACGAGCGTATTAAAGACGGATATTTTAAGCAAACATGAACCCGAGCCATTCAAACTCAAGAAATAAACTTTATACAGAAGCCAAATAATAGAATTAGAAGTTCAAGCAAAAACTTGATGGAAATCTTTCACTAATGAGGGAGGAAATAAGACTGAATTAAGCACTGGCTGGAGGAAGTCATGTGAAGTTCCAGCTCATCACCAGCACTCCTCCGTGGACTCGTCCCCAGGGAAATCTTAGCATTCATTGTATATTATTGTTGTTAGTATCATTAAGTTACTCTCAGTACCACAGCGACAGATGAATCTCCATGTCCACCAGCATCACTATCCTCATCATCATGTTCTTGCTCCAGAGAGCCTCCAGAAAAAGTGTTTCAAATTCCTCTCCAGAATGCTGCTGTGAAGTTCACAGCCTGGAAAGTGACTTTAAAGTTTCCTGCAGCTTCTTAGCGTGTAACATATGGCTTGTCATCAGCTCCATAAAAGCGCTAATTGCATTCTCCAGTGGCGATTGTGGAGCGAGAGAGAGAGAGAGAGAGAGAGAGAGAGAGAGAGAGAGAGAGTGTGAATTTGTTTGCGGCTGATTTGTGGCCGTGTGGATATATTTACAGCAGGAGAAATGGCCCGCTGCCCTCAGGACGCTCTTACAAATCAGATATGAAGCTCAGTGCTGTTGGGAAGAATAAAACAATACTTTATGACTCTGAGGAGGTCACGATGATGAAGATGATGATGAAGATGATGATGATGATGATGATGATCATGATGATGATCATGATGATGATGATGATGATGATTCTGGAATAAGACCTTAATTTTCTTTTTTATTCAGCCTCGTATTGATCTCCAGTCTTCCTGAAAGCTCGGAGAATTGTTTTCTTGCAACATCGTTGTTCTTACTCCACCATTTTTTTCCAGACCACAGCTTTGTTCAGTTCTGCATTCCAATTGGTCGGAAGCTGTTGAGTAATTCGCTATAGTTTTAATAGCGACAACTTCTTCACAAACACAGTCATTGCTGGAAATGTGATGTTTCCACAGGGAAGTCTTCAGTCTGAGCACTTTACAACAGTCGTAGGATAATAAAAAAAAACACATTTTTATGGTTTTTTTTTCAAGCTGCATATTTTATTTATTTAGTTTTTGCCTTATTAACATCAAGAGAAAATCAGGGACTGGATGTTTATAGCTGCTATAGCGTAAGTGAGAACAGGAACTAAAGTTTCACAACATTGAATGTAAATATAAACAAGTGAAATATGAATTAATTGTTTTGTAATTTATTTAATGCACCACATGAAGTTTACAAAAGAAAAAAAGAAAAACATTTAGGCCACGATTTCCCTGAAGCAATATCCCTGTATCCTGTATTGATTATTGATTACACATCGTTAGAGAAAGCGCTTTTACCCAAAGGCATTGTCTCTCTGGAGGAAACCTTTACTGAGGGTGGAAAGGAAAACCGCTTGTCATCAGTGAACGGGTGACACATTAACAATGATGGAACTACACTCAGTGGACTTTCGGGGTTAGATGAGGAGGAGGTTCCCCCTCTGGAGTCTGGTTTCTTTCAAGGTTTCTTCCTCATGGCATCTCAGGAAGTTTTTTCCTCTGCTATATAAACTTATAGGAACCACATGATCCTGATCTGTACTCCTGATTTAGATGTTTCTGTAAAGATGATTTGTTACGATGTCTATTGTTAAAAAAACGCTATAGATTGAACAAACTCACCCTGATTACGAGACGATTCCTGTTTAACTTTAAGTTCATTTTTTAAATAAGTCATAATAATAATAATAATAATAATAATAATAAAAATAATAATAATAATAATAATATAATATAATATAATAGTAATAAAAAAACATTTTTTTTGATGCAATCGAAATTTTTAGACATGACCTTCTAAAATCTAATATTCAGATACAAACATCCTCTCTCTCTCTCTCTCTCTCTCTCTCTCTCTCTCTCTCTCTCTCTCTCTCCTCTCTCTCTCTCTCTCTCTCTCTCTCTCTCTCTCTCTCTCTCTCTCTCTCTCTCTCTCTCTCTCTCTCTCTCTCTCTCTCCTCTCTCTCTCTCTCCCCTCTTTATCCTCTCTCTCTCTCTCTCTCCACCTTTCTCTCTATCTCTCTTTCTCTCTCTTCCTCTCTCTTTCTCTCTCTCTTTCTCTCTCTCCTCTCCCTCTCTCTCTCCTCCTCTCTCTCTCTCTCTCTCCTCTCTCTCTCTCTCTCTCTCTCTCTCTCTCTCTCTCTCTCTCTCTCTCTCTCTCTGTCCCTCTCTCTCTCCTCCCTCCCTCTTTCTCTCTCTATCTCTCTCTCTCTCCTCTCTATCTCTCTCTCTCTCTCTCTCTCCCCTCTTTATCCCTCTTTTCTCCCTCTCTCTCCCCTCTTTATCCTCTCTCTCTCTCTCTCTCTCTCTCTCTCTCTCTCTCTCTCTCTCTCTCTCTCTCTCTCTCTCTGTCCCTCTCTCTTTTAACACCCACCGGGCAGCATAATTATGTACAAATGAAGGTCCATTAGGCTGAACACTGATAGCATCTTCCACACTTGAGAATGAACGGGGGATAAATTCAGTGTATCGCTCTTTAAACGAGTGTCAGAGCCCCTCCCCTTCTTTATCTTTTTTTTTCATTTTTTTTATTACTGTAAAATGTCTGGCTTAAATAATTGAATCAATGAAATGGGGGGTTTAATAGGCCTCTGAGGTCACATTTCAAACGAGTGTTCGTCATCATCTGTTCATTAAAGAGAGATTCGTCTGAATCTCATCTGAATAGGAAATACCCGAGGTTTCTTCTGCGGGTCCATTGTTAGTTAGCATCATCATCATCAGCAGCATCACCATCAGCATCAGCATCAGCATCGCTGTCAGAGTCTGTAGAGGACATATTGTATTTTAAAGCCGGTGCTTTATATGTCGGCTTTTGTATTTTAAAACACAGATAAAGAGGAGAGAGAGAGAGAGAGAGAGAGAGAGAGAGAGAGAGAGAAGCCGATTTTCTTAATTCATCCCCCGGGAGTGGATAAGTCTATCAATCTGTTAGATTGGGAGGCCATTAGGAGCTCTGCTTTATGTGTTTCCTGTGAGCTGTTGAGACAGAAGCTGATTGATTGTTGTGGCTGTGATGGGATATGCTGATCTAATCTGACTCCCCGATAAATTACACAATTCATTTCCTCCATTTAAAGGGTGGGGTTGGGGGTTGTATGTGGGTGGGGTGGGGGTTTGAAAATGACACCTCGAGGCAAACCTATTTTTATAGCGCCATTTAGCCGACAAGCTTTCAGCTTTCATCCGAACCTCCTCCACCTCCTTAAAAAATCGAAGCATAATCAAGGTGTATGTTTAGAAAATTTATTGTTATAATTTCCACCCGTAATCTCCTTCCATTTTCCAGAGGCCGCACGACATAGATCATCATCTAGAGAGAGAGAGAGAGAGAGAGAGAGAGAGAGAGAGAGAGAGAGAAGCCGATTTTCTTAATTCATCCCCGGGAGTGGATAAGTCTATCAATCTGTTAGATTGGGAGGCCATTAGGAGCTCTGCTTTATGTGTTTCCTGTGAGCTGTTGAGACAGAAGCTGATTGATTGTTGTGGCTGTGATGGGATATGCTGATCTAATCTGACTCCCCGATAAATTACACAATTCATTTCCCTCCATTTAAAGGGTGGGGTTGGGGGTTGTATGTGGGTGGGGTGGGGGTTTGAAAATGACACCTCGAGGCAAACCTATTTTTATAGCGCCATTTAGCCGACAAGCTTTCAGCTTTCATCCGAACCTCCTCCACCTCCTTAAAAAATCGAAGCATAATCAAGGTGTATGTTTAGAAAATTTATTGTTATAATTTCCACCCGTAATCTCCTTCCATTTTCCAGAGGCCGCACGACATAGATCATCATCTAGAGAGAGAGAGAGAGAGAGAGAGAGAGAGAGAGAAGCCGATTTTCTTAATTCATCCCCGGGAGTGGATAAGTCTATCAATCTGTTAGATTGGGAGGCCATTAGAGCTCTGCTTTATGTGTTTCCTGTGAGCTGTTGAGACAGAAGCTGATTGATTGTTGTGGCTGTGATGGGATATGCTGATCTAATCTGACTCCCCGATAAATTACACAATTCATTTCCCCTCCATTTAAAGGGTGGGGTTGGGGGGGTTGTATGTGGGTGGGGTGGGGGGGTTTGAAAATGACACCTCGAGGCAAACCTATTTTTATAGCGCCATTTAGCCGACAAGCTTTCAGCTTTCATCCGAACCTCCTCCACCTCCTTAAAAAATCGAAGCATAATCAAGGTGTATGTTTAGAAAATTTATTGTTATAATTTCCACCCGTAATCTCCTTCCATTTTCCAGAGGCCGCACGACATAGATCATCATCTAGAGAGAGAGAGAGAGAGAGAGAGAGAGAGAGAGAACAAGAGAATGGATAGCAGTTTAAAATTTATCGGTCTTTGATTCTCAATTATACGTGTTTATGACTTCATCTGTCTTCTCCTGGCTCAACCTTTTCCATTACGGCCGAATATTATTTATACGGAATCCATTAAAGTCCACGAGCGCGAGACTCGGAATGTGGCAGAGAGAAAGAAAAAAAAAAGTTTTTTTTCAGGTCTTTAGGATTTTGCCAAAGTCGCAGTGTTATGACATCAGAAATTGCTTTATTGATGGGTTTTCTCGCAAAGTCTGGGTGTCTGGGCCATCTGTAACACACCGCTTATCTCTATTTCTCTTGCGCGCGCACATACACACACACACGCGCGCGCGCACGCTTGTCTTACTGTCTGTGAGATGACCTACAGTTAATTGATAATTATAATTAACACTAATTGACGGAGTGAATTAATATAAATCTACATCTACTTTAATATATATCATCTATAAATCTACTTTTTATTAAAGCTGTGAGCATTGTTTTTGTCACACCCATCCAAACACACACACACACGCACACACACACACACACACACACACACACATCCAAACACACACACGCACACACACACACACACATCCATCCAAACACACACACACACACACACACACACACACACATATACACACACACACACACACACACACACACATCCAAACACACACACACACACACACACACACACACACACACACACACACATATACACACACACACACACACACACACACACACACACACACACATACACACACACATCAAACACACACACACACATCCAAACACACACACACACATATACACACACACACACACACACACACACACACACACACACACATACATACACACATCCAAAACACAAACTATCCTTACACACACATCCAAACACACACACACACACACACACACACACACACACATACACATACACACATCCAAAACACAAACTATCACTTACACACATCCAAACACACACACACACACACACAGACACACACCATCAAACACACACACACACATATACACACACATCCAAAACACAAACTATCACTTACACACATCCAAACACACACACACATACACACACACACACACCCATCCAAACACACACGCACACACACACACACCCATCCAAACACACGCACACACACCCACACACCCATCCAAACACACACACACACACGTTCAAAGTATGGCATTTGGTGGTAAAGATGTTAACAAACAGTCAGACAAATTATTTTAGTGGCTCCTTTAGTGGGTAAAAGTAGTGGAAGCTCAGGGGTTAAAACGTTGGAATTCTGAATAGAAGGTTATGAGTTCAAATCCCAGCACCATTAAGCCTCTTCTGGGCCCCTGGAGAACTTGCATCAGTCAATTCAAAACCTGGAACTTGTTTTGATTAGAATGATGAAACAGAGCAGGTTAAAGTAGTAAATGAGCAAATACTTCTCTCTAATGGGGTTTGTGTTTCCTCAACACTAATATACTTCCCATAATGTTTATATAGAAAAATATATTGTTATTAGTTTTAAGGACACGGCTGGGTTTTATGGGATGAGGAGCAGCTCAGTGGTTAATGTCTTGGCCTTCTGTACAGAGGGTTTTGAGTTCAAATCCCAACACCACTTAACTGCAACTACTGGATATTCATAAACAACCCCAACCCCACACACACACACACACACACACACACACACACACACACCTTAACACAGGTTTATTTGTGTGTTTCGGGTTTTGTGTTCCATATTGTGTGTTTTGTGTTCTTTTTTTTTTGTGTTCTGTGCTCTGATCTGTATTTCATGTTCTGTGCTCTTTATTCATCCCTCTATTTTTTGGTATGAGTTCTATGGTGTGGTTGTTGGTGCCAATTGGACTGATCTGAAAATTGTCTACACAAAAACACAAAACACTCTGTGAGTCGAGGGTCTGCCGAGTGCGACACTTTATTTATTAGATGAAGATAGTTTCCACTGCTATGCTGATGACTCTATATCTCAACAACACCGAATGACAGTCACCATCTTAATAAAGTTGAGGAATGTGTAGAGGATTTTGGACTCGTGATGCTGAGAAACTTCCTGCACTCTTATTAGTGCCAGATGATGAATTTGGAATTTCAGGACCCTGATCATAAATGTTCAGTCTGTATGATTCACATCGATTTGCAGCTCGCGATGCTCTAAATCCTTTTTGTGTGGACGGAGTGTGTGGGTGTGAAATGTGTGTATTGGTGCAAGTGTAGCTTATGAGCCATCGTTCATGGTGATGAGTTACGGCTGCACGAGCACAGGGAGGAAAACGCTTCCACTTTTCAGGGCTGTATAAATGGCGTCGGTACACAATTACTCTCAGAGCCGTGGACACACAGCCATCATTTTATTGTACACTCACACTGTCAGAGAAAAATTATCTACAAGTTAAGAGTTGTTTTGATGTCCTGCTGGAGGAACCGTAAAGGTTCTCGAAATTTACTACAGTGACGTCATTAAACAAGCATTTGGATAAGATCATGTGTAAATTCAGCTGTGTTTTTTGGTTGTCAAGATAAATGATGATCAGTGATTGGTTGTTGGGAAAAATGGTAATGGATAATTGGTGATTGTCACAAGGAATGGTGATCAATGGCTGTTCGTTAAAAACAATAGTGACCAGTGATTGGTTGTCAGAAATAATAGGGTTCAGTGATTGGTTGTTGGAAACAACAGGGAATAAAAGAGATCAGTGATTGGATGTCATAAAGAATATGATCGATGATTGGTTATTGGGAACACTGGGAACAGTGGTGTTGGGTGTTGGTACCAGACCAATAATTGGCTCCTAAAATGAACCAGTGACGTCAAATTATTGCTCACATTTATGCTTATCAACCAATCAATCAATCCTCTGGGAAGCTTGGAAAGCACCTGAGCGGCTTCTGTGGTGAAATGCACCAAACCTCAGAACAGTGTGAAAACTTTTTTCACCGTATTCTGATGGTCCATCCCACCCTATTTCACACCCCCGATTCCACCCCCAGTCGCACACACCCCACGTCTAAAACATCCCCGGACACGCCCCTGAGGGCCCCATTTTTCTTCCACTTTTCGGGTTCATATAAAGCTCCTTTTAAAGTCACACAAGGCGCGCGGGCGCATCCATCACACTTTAAAGTGGCATCATTTCATCAGGGCAGAAGTGATCATTGTTGCTCCCTCGAGCCTCAGTCACAGGAATTGATTATCGCTTCATCACGGGGGCTCGCGCCGCGCGGTAATAACTCACGCTGAAAACGGGGAAACTCGCGCAGCTTTGCATGGACGTGAAAACGCCACACATTTCATAGTAATTGTGTAATCCGTCATGGCTCGTGTCGCCCTACACCTCCCCTCCACCTCCACCCCCAGATGCCCCCCACCTCCTCTTTAACACCCCCCCACCCCACATTTCTGTCTCCGTGAGCGCGAGCAGAAGCGGGATGTCACTGTTTAGTGTAAATGTGTCTCCGCGCGAGACCTTTAATGGGCCGCCGCGATCCCGAGCCGCCTCGTAAAGTCGCGCGCGCGTGTGTGTGTGTGTGTGTGTGTGTGTGTGTGTGTGTGTGTGTTGCTTTAGAGGTATTGCGCTTTGCACACATTTGTAGTGATAACACACTGGTACACACTCGTACATGCCTACCAAAACACACACACACACACACACACACACACACACACACACACACACACACACACACACACAAGAAGAAAGAGAGAACTGAATTAAAGCAGGAGAAGAAAAACACAAGAAATGGAGTGAAGTGGTGAAGGTGAAGAAGACAAAGAAGTAAAAGAAGAAGAAGAAGAAGAAGAACAAAGAAGACAAATTTAGCAAGCAATGGAAAGCAAGACAAAAAAAAGAAAAGGAAGAAAAAGACAGACCAGAAACAAAAGAAAGGATAATAAAATAAAGAAATGGAGGGAGAGATACAAGACTAAACTCAGAGAAGGAGGTGAAGGACGGATAGGAAGGAAAAGAGGGGTGAATAGAAAAAGTGAATAAAAGTAGAGCAAAGAAATACTAATTGTATAAAAAAGAAAAGGAATGATTGGTGAATGGAGGAGTAAAGAGAGGGATAAAGGAGGAGTGTGATGGTGTGAAGTTTACACTTTAATCAGATTTCCATTTCATTTATACAGAGATTGAGAGAGAGATTAAAAGACTCCCTCTCTCTCTCTCTCTCTCTCTCTCTTACTCTCTCTCTCTCTCTCTCTCTCTCTCTCTCTATCAATCACTCTCTTATTTTGCAGCAGTGTGGATTTTAAAGGTTTTTTTCTTCTTCAGGATGAATTTCCTCTCTTTTAAAAAGGCACTCGAGGGCTTTAAACCACCTCCTACAAATAATAATGAACACACACACACACACACACACACACACACACACACACACACACACACACACACACACACACACACACAGGAATGAATGGATTCGAGCCGCTAATAAAACCACAAGAGCGGCGCATAAATCAGGAGCTCAGTGAAAAGCGCTTAAAAGCGAATTAAATCGAGAAGAGAGAAGCATTAAACACACACACATACACACACACACACACACACACACACACACACACACACACACACACACACACACACACACACAGTGACGCGCGCACTCATTAACTAAATTTTTTGCACTTTTCTCATATCATTTTCAACAATGTTTCTATTTGTTTATTTATTTTTTGTTGTTTGTAAACATTGCACAATTTATTGATCGAGATACATAACAACAACAATAATAATAATAATAATAATAATAAAAAAATAATAAAAACAATAATAATAATAATAATAATAATAATAATAATAATAATAAAACAACAACAATAATAATAATAATAATAATAATAATAAAAATAATAAAAACAACAACAACAATAATAATAATAATAATAATAATAATAATAAAGCATCTATAAAATATTCATTGTTTAATTTCACATGGAACAGAAAACATCTGACTTATTGGGGAAACATGTTTGTTCTGTCTGTTATGAGTGAAGAAAGAGAAGATAAAGAGCTCAGGAGGAGAAGAGGAAGAACATGGAATCGAGGAAACGCGGATAGAGAGAGAAGAGAGGTGAAAGCCGGGGAGAGAAAGCGTGGGAAATGAGGAGGAAGAAGGAGAAAAACAAAGAAAGAAGAAGAGAAAAAAGAAAAGGAAAGGAAAGGAAAGGAAAGGAAAGGAAAGGAAAGGAAAGGAAAGGAAAGGAAAGGAAAGGAAAGGAAAGGAAAGAAAAGGAAAGGAAAGGAAAGGAAGAGGGGATACTACGAAAAAAATTGAGGCTGGCAAAAGACGAATATTGTGAAGGAGACGGATAAGAACGAGCAGAGGAAGAAAAGAACACGGAGAAAGGAAAAAGGAGAAAAGGAGGAAGTGGTAGAGGAGTGGAGGATTTATTAAAAATGTAAAATAAATTGTAGGAGAGTGAAATGATCAAATTTCTGAAAATAAAACTTTATTAGAACAAAAAAAAAGAAACTTTCACACACAGTAAACTCTCTATAAATCCATAAATATAATATAAATAAATATATAATATGTTGAGCAGCAGAAAATCACAAAAATAAATAAATAAATACGTTCAGAAATAAAAACAGTGACAAAAGAACTTCTGTGTTTCTCCTCACAATTAAAATGTTCCTCATAGTGCGCTTTTATTTACTGATTTATTACATTTATTATTCAGAGCAACTGTTCAGAGCAATTCTACTAACACACACTTTCACTTATTATTCCGTCATATTCTTATACAAATTCATTTTATATATATTAAATAGTTATGAGATTTTTAAAAATAATTTTTACTATTACAATAAACAATAATAAAATCATGAATATTACATTATTTTTTTATTTTTTTTACTATTTTTTGTATTTTTAAATAACTATATATATTATTATATATATATATATATATATAGAGAGAGAGAGAGAGAGAGAGAGAGAGAGAGAGAGAGAGAGGGTTATTTAATTATAATTATTATTATATTTAAATAACCTTACACAATAAAACTATAAAGTAACAATAACTTGGATCTACATTAAAAATAATAATAATTATTAATAATAATAATAATAATAATAATAATAATAATAATAAGAGGAAGAGGACATTTTTCTGGGTGTCATTTAAAAATAAAAACTTTTATTTGAGTTTTTTACAGTAATAGTATTTACACATTTCACACTAATAAATGTATAAATCATTTGATGAATATATTGTAAAACACACTGATGTAGGAATATTATTGAGTATCCCGGATGTTCACGTTTCTAATAAACATGATTTTCTGTAAGTTATTAATGCCGAATAAAAGTTTAAAAAACAACAACACACAATTAATTGCAACAACAACAAAACAACAACAGCGTTTGTGTAAAATATAAATGTTAATAATGGATTGTGTTTCTCTCTTCTTTCTTTTCTTCTTTAAACTGGTTTTATTTTTTCTGTTTTTTGCACATTTGTCGGCTAAAAAAAAAAAAAAAATACAATCCTTAAATAAAAAACAGAGAAATCTGAGTGACATTTAATTTATTTACAGGAATAAAGTCCAAATAAAAATATTAATAAAAACAAAAGAGTTAAAAAATAACAGAATAATGAGTGGTTTTAAAAAGGAAAATAAAATAAAAAATAAAATAAAATTACGTGTGTATAAATACAGACAGATAGATAGATAGATAGATAGATAGATAGATAGATAGATAGATAGATAGATAGATAGATAGATAGATAGATAGATAGTGTTACACTCTGTGTGTGTGTGTGTGTGTGTGTGTGTGTGTGTGTGTGTGTGTGTGTGTGTGTTCCTTTGCTCGCTTTACAGTGATCGATAAACAAATAGAAATAAAAACACGTCTATTGTCCAGGATGCGTTTATAAAAACAACAGCGCCGCGCCGCGTTACAGAGTTTCATCTTTTATTTTTACACATTTTTATATTCAATTTTAAGTGGAAAAAATGTATAGAACATCTATCTATCTATCTATCTATCTATCTATCTATCTATCTATCTATCTATCTATCTATCTATCAGTTTGATTCTGAGCGCTGAATCTTTTCGCTTCTCGTCTTTTTTGTTCTGTTCTTTTCTTTTGGCCGACAGATTTATTGTCGCTGAGTCTGAATTATTTAAAGGGAAGTGTCTCTGCAGGAAACCTGAGCATAATTAAATTGCTATAAACTAACATTAGTGTTGACAGGCCATTAGGGAGCGCGCTAATAGACTGCTCCAGGGGTCGGAGGTCAACTGTCACACCTCCATTCATCCCTGAACAAGAAAGAGAAACACGACAAATACAAAGGAAAACATCCCACACTTTTCATCTGATAATGTGATCATAATAATAATAATAATAATAATAATAATAATAATAATAATGATACATTACATGGTTAAGGAATTATTGTAAGTTAATTTTACCATAACAATAAACAATAATAAAGCCATTGATATTACATAAATATATATATATATATGTGTGTGTGTGTGTGTGTGTGTGTGTGTGTGTGTGTGAAGCACTTTTCACGTCCTTTCGTCTCAAAGCTTGAGTTCATCTGCCCTCTAGAGGCGACATAACTTATTATTACAGTTTTTGCCCATTGCTTGCACACTAAATCCGAATGCTTAAACCAAAGCCTCAATACCTAAACTTCTTGTAGCATATGCTTAAACACAGTGTAACCATAGCTTAAACACATTGTCAACATTGCACTTTGTTTGCAATTCTGTAGTACACTTATTGCGAAACACTACACACGTTTTCTTACATTAGACACATTTTGTAAAAACGAAATCACCCTGTTATCATTGGGAAAACACTCTGTTCAAAATGCAAAACTCATCTGGCAATTATAGGCACTTACATACACACCTGAAAACACTACAGAAAACAGCACACCAATCGGTCTGAGCCTTAGCACCACAAATAGGCCTCAGGTAAGACATTCTGAGAACTTTGCAAGCATGGAGGCAATGCGAGTAAGAGTAGGAGGAGGACAAAGAGAGAGAGAGGAGTTGGACGTGGACGTGGACGTGGAAGAGGACAAAGACGAGGACCAGTGCGGAGACGTGTATCGGATGACATCAGGGCTACTCTGGTGGACCATGTCATAAATCATGGCTTATCCATGAGGGAGGCTGGGCAAAGAGTCCACCCTAACCTCAGTTGCTACACAGTAGCATCGATAATAAGAACATTCCGACTGGAGAACAGGTATATCTTCAAGTTTCTGCTCCAGACTGTACCTACTGTATGTGTCACATGATTCTGTATCATATTACAGTATTACTGTAAAGTACTATTTAAAGATGAGTAGTGCTGTGAAGTATATGTAAAGGAGTATCATTGTGATGTTACAGTACTGTGTACAGTATGTGGAAAAGAACCTAACCAATGACATCTTGTGGTGGCATTTTTTACAGAATGGTTGGGCTACCTCCTCGAGGTGGAAGGGAACATCTCTTTACTCAAGAACAAGAGCTTGCCATCGTTCAAATGGTGCATGAAAATAACGCAATCCGACTTTGTGAGTTGCAACAGCGCATAATTGCAGATAGAATGGTATTCAACAATATCAACAGGGTCAGCATTTCTACACTAAGTTGCATCCTACAGAAACATAACTTCAGTATGAAGCAGGTGTACAGGGTGCCATTCGAGAGGAACAGTGTCAGGGTCAAGGACATGATTATGTGCAGGTGTGTGTCACTTTACTTTACATACTATATATTGTGATGTGGGAATGAGGGTTTATGCTGCCACCTGCTCTGTCTGTATCTTGTAGTTTTTGTCTATTCTAACCCAACCCAGCCCCTACTTGTGTAAAAATGTAGACATTGTAGTTACTGTAGTATGTGTTTTCAGTAACACTATTCAATATTTTCTGTTACAGACAGTTTTGGATTTTGATGCCGCCGAACAGCCACGAGTTCATCTATGTGGATGAGGCAGGCTTTAATCTGACCAAAACCAGGCGTCGAGGCCGTAACATAGTTGGACAAAGGGCTGTTGTAAATGTCCCTGGGCAACGTGGGGGAAATATCACCTTGTGTGCTGCAATTAGTGTCCAAGGAGTCCTGCATCATCATGCCACTCTAGGTCCCTACAATACAGGACAGATCATTGTATTTCTAGATGCACTACATGCAGTTGTGCAGGACAAACCACAGCAGCCCAGGTTTGTTGTCATCTGGGATAATGTTAGTTTCCACCGGGCTGCTCTGGTCCAAGATTGGTTCACCAACCATAACAATTTTACACTTTTATACCTGCCCCCTTACAGCCCCTTTCTAAATGCAATCGAGGAATTCTTTTCAGCATGGCGGTGGAAAGTGAGGACATCGCCTGTGATGTCGACGAGGTCTTGTGGCCAGATCCGAACAGAAGGCGGGATCCATAAGACCCCCCCAGGCCCCACCACGTGCACACACACACAAAAAACAAGTGTGTTTTTCTCCCACAATAGCAGTTTCTTCAGTATTTGTTTTGTTTTTTACTTTTGTTTTGTTGCTAAATGTAATGACTTGTGATTCTATTTTTCTTTATTTTTTTAAGTTTTTTTTTGTAAAAACTCTTGTTTGATTACTAAATACATTTAAACAAATTAATCTTTAAATAAATCTACTTTTGAGTTTTACAAAAGACTGAGTCTAAGAAAATTACAATATAAAAACACAAAGACTGCAGTGTTTTATATAAAGCGCATCAGTGTGTTGCTGGTGATATGAAAGAGTAATTCAAATGGTGCTTGTGTGTGTGGTTTTGTTACGGGAATTTCATTTTTAGAAAGGAGTTTTGAATGCAGTGTTTCATTTTGGCATAGATGTGAGTTGTTAATCTCCATGTGCTGTGTCTGATTGGCTTGTGTGTAGAGTTTTGACATAATGAGCCAAATTCTGCAAAAAGTGTGTAAGCAATAGGCAAAAACTGTAAGATAATATATACATTTATTTGTCCCGCAGTGGGAAAATTTCTATTATTATTATATTATTATTTTGCTTAACACACTTTTACTATTTATTTAATATAAATATAAATATAGATATTTATGTATTATAAAGGGATGCAAAATAGTATTATTACTGTATTTCTTATTAAGTGAAAAAACAGATTATAATAAACATTTTTTAAATAGTTTAATTTCTGTAAAAGATACATGTCCAGATAGATAGATAGATAGATAGATAGATAGATAGATAGATAGATAGATAGATAGATAGATAGATAGTATGTTTAAATTTAGGTTTAGGGGTGAGTGTGAGGATCAGGGGTGAGTGTAAGAAATCAGGCGTGAGGAATCGGGGGTGAGTGTGAGGATCAGGGGTGAGTGTGAGGATCAGAGGTGAGTGTGAGGAATCGGGGTGAGTGTAAGGAATCGGTTTGAGTGTGAGGATCAGAGGTGAGTGTGAGGAATCGGGGTGAGTGTGAGGAATCAGGGGTGAGTGTGAGGATCAGGGGTGAGTGTGAGGAATTGGGTTGAGTGTGAGGAATCGGGTTGAGTGTAAGGATCAGGGGTGAGTGTGAGGATAAGGGGTAAGTGTAAGGAATCGGGGTGAGTGTGAGGATCAGGGGTGAGTGTAAGGAATCGGGGTGAGTGTGAGGAATCGGGGTGAGTGTGAGGATCAGGGGTGAGTGTAAGGAATCGGGGTGAGTGTGAGGAATCGGGGTGAGTGTGAGGAATTGGGTTAAGTGTGAGGAATCGGGTTTAGTGTAAGGATCAGGTGGTGAGTGTGAGGATCAGGGGTGAGTGTGAGGAATCGGGGTAAATGTAAAGATCAGGGGTGAGTGTGAGGAATCGGGGTGAGTGTGAGGAATCGGGGTGAGTGTGAGTGTGAGGATCAGGGTAAATGTGAGGATCAGGGGTGAGTGTGAGGATCAGGGGTAGGTGTGAGGAATCGGGGTAAGTGTAAAGATCAGGGGTGAGTGTGAGGAATCGGGATGAGTGTAAGGAATCGGGGTGAGTGTGAGGAATCGGGGTGTGTGAGGAATCAGGGGTTAGTGTGAGGATCGGGGTAAGTGTAAAGATCAGGGGTGAGTGTGAGGAATCGGGATGAGTGTAAGGAATCGTGGGTGAGTGTGAGGAATCAGGGGTGAGTGTGAGGATCGGGGTGAGTGTGAGGAATCAGGGGTGAGTGTGAGGATCGGGGTGAGTGTGAGGATCGTGGTGAGTGTGAGGTGGGTTGAGTGTGAGGATAAGGGGGTGAGTGTAAAGATCAGGGGTTAGTGAGGATCGGGGTGAGTGTGAGAATCGGGTTAATTGTGGGGAATCGGGGGTGAGTGTGAGGAATCGGGGTGCACTTTCTTTCACATCTGTTCATGTTATAGTTGGACAGATGTTGTGATGTCACATGGTGACAGATGCAGGTGGGAGATGTTCGAGTGTGTAGAGCAGGACAGTTACCTGAGAGGTGTGTGTGAGTTACACGGAGACTCTGGTTACGTTGCAGCAGATCCACCGCTCGGCTCAAACTGCTCGTTTGTCACACACTCGTCAATGCTGTTCCCAAAAACTCTGACACAAATGGAGCAACACGATCTTCATCTCAGTGCAGCTCAGTGCAGCTCAGTGCAGCTCCGCCCATGAAATATTCAACAACATCAAACATACATGAGACGATCTGACTTACCTCTGTCCCGCTGTCACACCACTCGCTTCTAGTGCTCATCAAACCTCCTGGCACCCGAGCACACACTGTTTACACAACTTACACAACTCACACACTGTTTACACAACATACACAACTTACACACTGTTTACACAACTTACACACTGTTTACACAACTTACACACTGTTTACACAACTTACACACTGTTTACACAACTTACACACTGTTTACACAACACACTGTTTACACAACATACACAACACACTGTTTACACAACACACACTGTTTACACAACTTACACAACTCACACACTGTTTACACAACTTACACACTGTTTACACAACATACACAACTTACACACTGTTTACAACTTACACACTGTTTACACAACCTACACAACTTACACACTGTTTACACAACTTATACACTGTTTACTAGCGTGCACAACTCACACACTGTTTACACAACGTGCACAACTTATACACTGTTCACACAACATACACTGTTTACTAGCGTGCACAACTTACACTGTTTACACAACCTACACAACTTACACACTGTTCACTGGCGTGCACAACTTATACACTGTTCACACAACGTACACAACTCACACTGTTTACACAACCTACACAACTTACACACTGTTCACTGGCGTACACAACTTATACACTGTTCACTGGCGTACACAACTTAAACACTGTTTACACAACTTACACACTGTTTACACAACCTACACAACTTACACACTGTTCAAACAACGTACACAACTTACACACTGTTTACACAACTTATACAGTTTACACAACTTATACAGTTTACACAACGTACACAACTCACACACTGTTTACACAACGTACACAACTCACACACTGTTTACACAACATACACAACTTACACACTGTTTACACAACTTATACACTGTTTACACAACGTACACAACTCACACACTGTTTACACAACGTACACAACTTATACACTGTTCACACAACATACACAACTTACACACTGTTTACACAACTCACACACTGTTTACACAACCTACACAACTTACACACTGTTCACTGGCGTACACTGTTTACACAACCTACACAACTTACACACTGTTTACACAACATACACAACTTACACAATGTTTACACAACATACACACTGTTAACACAACATACACAACTTACACACTGTTTACACAACCTATACAACTTACACACTGTTTACACAACCTACACACTGTTTACACAATTTACACACTGTTTACACAACTTACACACTGTTTACACAACCTATACAACTTACACACTGTTTACACAACCTATACAACTTACACACTGTTCACACAACCTACACACTGTTTACACAACCTACACACTGTTTACACAACCTACACAACTTACACACTGTTTACACAACATACACACCTTACACACTGTTTACACAACTTACTGTTCACACAACTTACACACTGTTTACACAACCTACACAACATACACACTGTTTACACAACGTACACAAATTACACACTGTTTACACAACGTACACAACTTACACACTGTTTACACAACGTACACAACTTACACACTGTTTACTAGCGTGCACAACTTACACACACTGTTTACACAACTTATACACTGTTTACAACGTACACAACTCACACACTGTTTACACGTACACAACTTATACACTGTTCACTAGCGTGCACAACTTACACACTGTTCACACAACCTACACAACTTACACACTGTTTACACAACCTACACAACTTACACACTGTTTACACAACATACACACTGTTTACACAACATACACAACTTATACAATGTTTACACAACATACACACTGTTAACACAACATACACAACTTACACACTGTTTACACAACCTATACAACTTACACACTGTTTACACAACCTACACACTGTTTACACAACCTACACACTGTTTACACAACTTACACACTGTTTACACAACCTATACAACTTACACACTGTTTACACAACCTATACAACTTACACACTGTTTACACAACCTACACTGTTTACACAATTTACACACTGTTTACACAACCTACACAACTTACACACTGTTTACACAACATACACACCTTACACACTGTTTACACAACTTACTGTTTACACAACACACACTGTTTACACAACGTACACAACTTACACACTGTTCACACAACTTACACACTGTTTACACAACCTACACAACATACACACTGTTTACTAGCGTACACAACTTACACACTGTTTACACGTACACAACTTACACACTGTTTACTGGCGTACACAACTTACACAACTCACACACTGTTTACTAGCGTACACAACTTACACACTGTTTACACAACTTATACACTGTTTACACAACGTACAACTCACACACTGTTTACACAACGTACACAACTTATACACTGTTCACACAACGTACACAACTTACACACTGTTCACACAACCTACACAACTTACACACTGTTTACACAACCTACACAACTTACACACTGTTTACACAACATACACACTGTTTACACAACATACACAACTTATACAATGTTTACACAACATACACACTGTTAACACAACATACACAACTTACACACTGTTTACACAACCTATACAACTTACACACTGTTTACACAACTACACACTGTTTACACAACCTACACACTGTTTACACAACTTACACACTGTTTACACAACTTACACACTGTTTACACAACCTATACAACTTACACACTGTTTACACAACCTACACACTGTTTACAATTTACACACTGTTTACACAACCTACAACTTACACACTGTTTACACAACATACACACCTTACACACTGTTTACACAACTTACTGTTTACACAACTTACACACTGTTTACACAACGTACACAACTTACACACTGTTCACACAACACACACTGTTTACACACTGTTTACACAACCTACACAACATACACACTGTTTACACATACACACTGTTTACACGTACACAACTTACACACTGTTTACACAACGTACAACTTACACACTGTTTACACAACGTACACAACTTACACACTGTTTACTAGCGTGCACAACTTACACACTGTTCACACAACGCATACACAACTTACACACTGTTCACACAACGTACACAACTTACACACCTCGTGATGATTACGGACCTTTGAAGAAGTAGATGCCGAACTCACAAACATCCCGAACCATCTAGAGACGTACCAGTGCCATTTGGATCCCGCTACATGTGTGGAGTTTTGACATTGGACCTCCTGGAGTGTTTAAAGGCTCTGGCATGGAGAAGCTGATGCTGGATCTGTGATGATCACAAATGCTGAGCTTATAAAACTCGGAGCTACTAACCATATAGACTGTTTAAGACTGCAGAAAGAACATCACTTATAATCTTATACTCCAGTAATCATGTTAGTTCTCACTGTCCAGTGTTCTGTATTGTTGAAAGATTTATGATCAAACTCTTGATGTCACCCAGATGAGGATGGGTTCCCTTTTTGAGTTGGTTCCTCTCAAGGTTTCTTCCTCATAACATCTAAGGGAGTTTTTCCTTGCCACAGTCGCCACGGCTTGCTCATCAGGGATAAACACACACCATTCACCATCACTGTTGATTTGTGTAAAGCTGCTTTGAGACAATGTCTGTTGTGAAAAGCGCTATACAAATAAACTTGACTTGACTTGTTTACACAACATACACACTGTTTACACAACATACACAACTTACGCACTGTTTACACAAGCGTACACAACTCACACTGTTTACACGACCTAAACAACTTACACACTGTTTACACAACTTACACACTGTTTACACAACGTACACAACTTACACACTGTTTACATAACGTACACAACTTACACACTGTTTACACAACTTACACACTGTTTACACAACACACACTGTTTACACAACGTACACAACTTACACACTGTTTACACAACACACAACTTACACACTGTTTACACAACGTACACAACTTACACTGTTTACACAACGTACACAACTTACACTGTTTACACAACGTACACAACTTACACTGTTTACACAACATACACAACTTACACACTGTTTACACAACACACTGTTTACACAACTCACACAACTTACACACTGTTTACACAAATTACACACTGTTTACACAACACACACCTTACACACTGTTTACACAATTTACACAACATACAAAACTTACACACTGTTTACACAATGTACAAAACTTACACACTGTTTACACAATGTACAAAACTTACACACTGTTTACACGTACACAACTTACACACTGTTTACACAACATACACAACTTACACACTGTTTACACAACTTACACACTTTACACAACGTACACAACTTACACACTGTTTACACAACACACACAACTTACACACTGTTTACACAACGTACACAACTTACACACTGTTCACACAACTTACACACTGTTTACACAACCTACACAACATACACACTGTTTACACAACGTACACAAATTACACACTGTTTACACAACGTACACAACTTACACACTGTTTACACAACGTACACAACTTACACACTGTTTACACAACGTACACAACTTACACACTGTTCACACAACGTACACAACTTACACACTGTTCACACAACGTACACAACTTACACACCTCGTGATGATTACGGACCTTTGAAGAAGTAGATGCGAACTCACAAACATCCCGAACCATCTAGAGGCGTACCAGTGCCATTTGGATCCCGCTACATGTGTGGAGTTTTGACATTGGACCTCCTGGAGTGTTTAAAGGCTCTGGCATGGAGAAGCTGATGCTGGATCTGTGATGATCACAAATGCTGAGCTTATAAAACTCGGAGCTACTAACCATATAGACTGTTTAAGACTGCAGAAAGAACATCACTTATAATCTTATACTCCAGTAATCATGTTAGTTCTCACTGTCCAGTGTTCTGTATTGTTGAAAGATTTATGATCAAACTCTTGATGTCACCCAGATGAGGATGGGTTCCCTTTTGAGTTGGTTCCTCTCAAGGTTTCTTCCTCATAACATCTAAGGGAGTTTTCCTTGCCACAGTCGCCACGGCTTGCTCATCAGGGATAAACACACACCATTCACCATCACTGTTGATTTGTGTAAAGCTGCTTTGAGACAATGTCTGTTGTGAAAGCGCTATACAAATAAACTTGACTTGACTTGTTTACACAACATACACACTGTTTACACAACATACACAACTTACGCACTGTTTACACAACGTACACACTGTTTACACGACCTAAACAACTTACACACTGTTTACACAACTTACACACTGTTTACAACGTACACAACTTACACTGTTTACACAACGTACACAACTTACACACTGTTTACACAACTTACACACTGTTTACACAACTTACACAGTTTACACAACGTACACAACTTACACACTGTTTACACAACACACAACTTACACACTGTTTACATAACGTACACAACTTACACTGTTTACACAACGTGCACAACTTACACTGTTTACACAACGTGCACAACTTACACACTTTACACAACGTACACAACTTACACACTGTTTACACAACTTACACATTGTTTACACAACTCACACAACTTACACACTGTTTACACAAATTACACACTGTTTACACAACTTACACACCTTACACACTGTTTACACAATTTACACAACATACAAAACTTACACTGTTTACACAATGTACAAAACTTACACACTGTTTACACAATGTACAAAACTTACACACTGTTTACACAACGTACAAAACTTACACACTGTTTACACAACATACACAACTTACACACTGTTTACACAACTTACACACTTTACACAACGTACAAAACTTACACTGTTTACACAACACACACAACTTACACACTGTTTACACAACGTACACAACTTACACACTGTTTACACAATTTACACAACATACAAAACTTACACACTGTTTACACAACATACACAACTTACACACTTTACACAACGTACACAACTTACACACTGTTTACACAAATTACACACTGTTTACACAACGTACACACCTCACACACTGTTTACACAACGTACATACTGTTTACACAACTTACAAATGGTTAACACAACACTGAACTTACACACAACTTACACACTGTTCACACA
Organism: Silurus meridionalis; assembly: GCF_014805685.1. Lineage (NCBI taxonomy): Eukaryota > Metazoa > Chordata > Actinopteri > Siluriformes > Siluridae > Silurus > Silurus meridionalis. The sequence continues at coordinate 27,465,290 of NC_060891.1, forward strand.
ATTTAAACAATGTTTTCAAAACTTAACAAATCTTACACACTGGTTACACAACTTGCAGAACACAGACAGACAGACAGACAGACAGACAGACAGACAGACAGATAGATAGATAGATAGATAGATAGATAGATAGATAGAGAGAGATAGAGAGATAGAGAGATAATCACAGTGGCTCTTCAGCCTGTTTTAAACGTAACCTGTAAACTAGGAACCAAAAGTTAGCAGGAACAGAATTAGCCGGAAGACATTTGACGATGCACCGGCGCTCTGCACTTCCTGGGGCAGAGTTTTCCCTTTTGTTTTGGATCAGCTCGATCTCTCGGTGTGTCTCCGCGGGGCTCTGCGGTTTCTCCCCCACACCGCCGCAGCATGTGCGCTCTTCATGCCACCTTTATTACCTTCTATAGAGCTCCATGAGCGGCTTTACAGCGCTGTCAATCATATAAAAGTGCGCTTTATTAGCTAGTCGTTCGGCTAGGATTAGCATCATCAGAGATGGGGGGATATTTAGATATTTACTTGGGTGTCTGATTGTATTTATCCGTCGTGGACTGGGTGGTTAGTTTCTCTCCTGTTTCTCCGAGACTCGGCTGTCTGAACGGGTAGGATTTATTAATTACTAACACACACCCCACCGCTAATCAACTAACCAGCTAAAGATTGCATAGATCTACTGTGTGTTAGAGTGACGTGTCCATTAGCCAATCGTTGTGCAGGAGATGGAACAGTTCAGCCAGTCGTATCGCCAAGGGGGCGGGGTTTGTGCCGAATTAACGTAGAGACGATGTAAACCGAACCGCTGCATCATAACAACAACCACATGATTCCTCAAAAATATCCGGGCGAGCAAATCAGAGAGACTGTGTGTGTGTGTGTGTGTGTGTGTGTGTGTGTGTGTGTCATTTACTGAAAAAAAAAGAACAAAATAATTGGATTTTAAGCATCAATTAGTTTTAGGTAACATTGTGTCAATATTGTTTACAGACATAAACCTGTGACAGTTTCACACGTTTACCTTCTTACTTTCCCTCTTCCTTTCTTGATAACTTAGTGTGTGTGTGTGTGTGTGTGAGACAGCAGGAACCGGTCCTGATCTTCCCAATGGGCGAGGAGAAGCCGGAGACGCTGGATTTCGTGAAGGACTTTCAGGAGTATCTGAGTCAACAAACCCAACATGTCAACATGATCTCAGGCTCCGTCAGTGGTGTGAAGGACACCGAGGACGTCCCAGCAGGTCTGGTCCACGCACATGTGCACCGAACACACTCAGTACACCAGACACGCGTGTATATTACCGTCGCAATAGTAACGATTTCCTGAAGGGATTATGACAAAGTGTGTGGTTTTTTTTTTTTAAACTGTACCTTGATTTTTGTGTCCTTGGTCAGAACTGGGACATAATGGACTGGACCACCCCCCAGTGGACATTTCTCTGGAGGATGGGTCCAACATGCTGGTGGACGGTTTCGAGAGGACGTACGATGGGAAGCTGAAGTGCCGTTACTGTAACTATGCCACCAGAGGAACGGCGCGGCTCATAGAGCACATCCGCATCCATACAGGTAACCGCCAAACCAATATGCAAATTTAGGACACGCCCCCTCACTATTGGTCCTATCGTTTTGTGACATTGCAATATAATCTCCGCCCACTCGTACAGCGACCGAATATTGTTTCCCGATGAACCGAAAAAAGCAGGGATCCTACACATTATGAAAAAGTATGGAATTTGATTTGAGATCACTGATTAAAAAAAAATTGTCTGATTCGCTTTTCTTAAATCTAAAAAACAAAAAAATTCAAATACAAAACATTTCACATTCACGCTTTCACTTTCACTCATTTCCCGAAAGTTGCTTATCCTCACAGAAACGTCAGAAAACGCTCACGTCCCTGTACTGCACACGGACACAAGGTCAGACGCTTCCACCTGAGTCACTTCCGCCTGGCGTTCGTTTACTTTCTGGCAGAAATGTGAGGACATCGACTGAAAACGCGTCATTGTTTTTTTCAAAAGTGTCCGTTTTCTTTGTCCACACTGCGACATGGAAACTGCGCTTTCAAACGCATCCACCGACTGAAAAAATGCGGTTTCGGTGTGGACGGAAGGCAAAAAAAAACCGAGGGAAAAATATGCGTTTTCAAAATGAAAACATATTAGTGTGGACACGGCCATTTTAATGGAGTTCGGAGCAGAATCTCAGCGCTGCCAAAAGATCCATGAAGGTACAGCGGCCCTGACTGCGCGACTAAACACATGGACACCATCAGAGATTTTAAGATATTGTAAGATAGATTCCAGACGTTGAACATTTTTTAGGGAAGTCTGCATATTTGAGTCTGGAAAAATATGGAATTTTGACATAAAAATGTGTAGGAACCCTGTAAAAGAAATTCCATTTCTCTCTCTCTTTCTTTCTCAGGTGAAAAGCCTCATCGTTGTCATCTTTGTCCCTTTGCGTCGGCATATGAGCGCCACCTGGAGGCTCACATGCGCTCTCACACGGGCGAGAAACCGTATAAATGCGAGCTGTGCGCGTTCCGCTGCAGCGACCGCAGCAACCTGTCGCATCACCGCCGCAGACGCCACAAAATTCTTCCGACCAAAGGCACCCGGTCGACCCCTCCTTCCCACCGCCGATCGATCTCAGCGCTGTCCAAACGGGGCGGGGCTTTCGGGTACGGCCGCCGCATCCTAGTCGACTTGGGCCTGCACAGGAAAAACGACACGGACGACAACGGCGGCGCAAACGACGAGAGGAGCGACCTGCCCGCTCCCTACGTCAGCTTGGCTGCCAAAGACCTGGAGAAAACGAACGATTTGGAACACAACCCGCTCAATCAGCTCTCCGCTTTGGCCGGGCAGCTTTCCAGTCTCCCGTCGGAGACTCCGGCTTCTCCGAGCGCCGACTCGCTCCCCGAAGAAAAACCCTCTTTCCTCATACAACCCTCGGCCGCTATTTCCGGCAGCGTCTCCTGTCCCATCGTGACTCTCACATCCACGCCAGACAATCGTGACGCTGCCCACGGGGGGCAGTGCAGCGACCGGACAAGCACGCCCAGTAACAGCGGCACAAATAGCCAGCCGGGGACACCGAACCCGGGCCACGAGCCACAGCTGCTCCAGCACTGCCCCCACTGCCACATCTATTTCCCAGATAATGTCCTCTACACCATACACATGGGTTGCCACGGATATGAAAACCCCTTCCAGTGTAACATTTGTGGTCACAGGTGCAGGAACAGGTACGACTTCGCCTGCCACTTTGCCCGAGGACAGCACAAGCAGTAAATCTCTGGACAAGACCGGAGTTTATTTGTTCAGCGTTACTGTAGTAGTTTTACACATTCAGTGTACTCGATTTGATGAGACTCGCTCCATATATGTTTTTAAAACATAGTGGCTGGGATGAAGCGGCCCTGACCATCCAGACGATCCGAAACAGGAAGTGTGGTTTTTTTTTTTCTCCCTCATTTACCTTTATAAACGAAGGCTCAGAACGTCTTCACAAAAGCAGTGTAATGAGCGTGCCAGTTTTACATTGTGACTGTTACTGCAATGCATAAATTCCCGATGCACCCACCACCAGGTTTCACTTTAACGTTCCTGTTTAGGAATATAATTGTCCAGGATTGTGTTTTGTCAAAAAAAAAAAAAAACTCCAGGGGGCAGCAGGAAAAAGACTGAGGGATCAGGACAGGACTGGTTGTGGTTCTATTGCCTGTTTGATCCTCCACTCAAGATGCCAGGATGTAGAAACTGAAAAAGGAGCAGATAAAAAGTATACGCTAAATAATTTATAACTCGTTTTTTTTTTCTTTCTTTTCTATTTTTCCTGTTTCTGAGAAGTTAAACGTGAAAGTTTTATGTATTTTGTGTAGAATTCCTTTTCAGTGTGGCAGCTACTGGATACCCATGCCTCCCTGAACTAGCTCACGAAGAGAACCGAGACTAAGTATTGAACAAGACGTGTGTTATGATATTCAGGATGTATGATTTATCGTTTCCTGCAGACGATGGTAGGGAAGTACGATATGGTGATATCGTATGGCGTAATAAAAGTTGCAGTGATTAATCGCGGTGTGAAAATATATCGGCACTTGGTTAGTATTGAATGGACATTTCTTGGTGGTGCTGTAAAACCCGGACAGTTTTTGAAGAGACAGTTCGACAAAATGTCCACAGTGTCTGCTTTAACCAAAGATCTAGTCAGTCATTCGGTGGAAAGCAGTGGCTCAGTGGATCAGGCAGAAGCTTGTTAGGTCAAACCCCAGCACCACTGATGTTGGGTTTATCCCTCCAATGTCACATTGTGTAAAGTAATAATCAGCCAATGAGATGTTTGATGTCTGAAGTTTTTGATTCAGTGGAGCTACACGGCTCCAGATATCCAACGCAGGCCATGCTAATCTGTTGCTAATGTGGTTTCTCCAACTTGAATGATTTTCTGAAAGTCCTACACCCACGTCTAGAGGTCAACCGATATGGGTTTTTCTCTGGCCAGTGCCGATGTTTAGAAATCAGGGCAGACAATATTTGATATTTGATATTTTTGGCCGTAGTGTTTGGCTGATTTTCTTTTCTACTCCAACTTATAAAAAGTGGTACAGAAAATTGCTTAAATTAAACATTTATTGAACAACACAAGCCTCTCCAATCAGTGCACTTGTCAGCAGGTTTTGGTACCCGAGCCGACCTGTAGCGTAAACTGCAGCTGTTTGAAGGCTCACTAACAATACAGTTCCAGATGTTATTCTCCGTCTCGCTCCAAAATCCATGGTCCGTGAGGAAGTTCATGCTGTTGATGTTCGAGGGGTCATGACTATTTTAGCTGCAAAAGGGGACCAACACATCAAGATCAATTTCAGAGGTCATAATGCTAGGTCTGATCAGTGGTCATAATGCTAGGTCTGATCAGTGAGATAAAGTGAGATTAAGAAAGAAGGATAAGAACTTAAAGCCCAGGACCCACCAGGCTGACGGTTGTTGGCTTGTTTTTGAGCATCAGTTGGCTTTAGTTTTTGCTGGGTTCTGCACCGTCTGCTCTAGTCGGACGTCGTCAGCTGTTTTCGTCCAATTCCGCATGTCCAATCGGTGGCGGAGCTCATCAGCGAACTCGGATTGGCTAATCATCTTAGCGAATGAGCACACGAAATGGAACTGATGAAAGCAAACAATGACTGAGTAAAGAGGGAACACGCAGACACTTCTCATTCTTCTTCATTCTTTGTCTTCATTCTCTCGTCTTTGCAACTTTAAATGCTACATGCATCCGTTAATGATGATTGCGGAAGGTGAAAACGCTGCTCGCTACATATATTCACAGTTCTAGCTCTGTTTGGATGTCGAATACAGATTACTGCCACCTGCTGGTATTGGAGAGTTCTGTTCTCTCATGCCAGCACAGAACCCACTTCTGGTGCCTCAGAAAATGTTGCCTGTTGGTCAGCTGGTTTGCACTTATGAGGACATCGAGGTTGTTCTTCAGTCTGACAGGCATAATGGTGTTGAAGCCAGTCTTCTGACGCAACCTACAATGGTGGCTCCCCAAACCATCAATTGTTGTTACACACATTTCAGGTGGTACAGAATAGTGTTGTTTTAAAAGGCTAATTTAAAAAAAGAGTCACAAGGATTGGTTCTTCTGCCCAGTCCCACTTTAACACATGGATCTGGTGCCTCACACACACTTTGGCCAGTTAGTCAAATCCTAATCCCTTGTCACCATTGGGGAAGCAACTTGACTCCCCAGTCAGAGAGATTAAAGAACATGGTCCTGGCAGTGATGGAGCATGTTGATCAGATCTCCCTCCACACTCGTTTGTTCTGTATGAGTTCCTGTTGTAGTGGTTCCTGTGCAAGCACCTTAAAGATCTGATGTAATACGTGAGTTCTGCTGGTCTGTAGTGCAGTTTGTGCACTTCTTTCCTACAGAAGCAAACTTTTCACCAAACAAGACTTGGCTGACCGACTTCATCTTGAAAGGACACAGTGGGTGTTATATTTTAGGAGAACAGTTGGTTTTATATTTCCAGCAGTCTGCTTCAGGGGTTTAACCTTGAGCTTGCTTTGAATCCGTGCTAAATTTAGGTAAATGGTGCCTGAAACGATTTCGTATAGCGTTCAATTTTATAAGTTTTTTTTAAAGTGAAGTTTGGCCTTCCTGCGGATTGTGTAGATTTAGAAGCAGTTATTAAAAAGCCCCAGAAGATTCGTGAACAACCAATAGGTGTTTTTTATTCTATCTAGTTGTTAATAATTTTAACAAATATTTTTGAGGTCCTCACTTTTACGGTACCCGTAGTCCTGCGGAACATTTCATCACAGCTAATCATCATCATCATCGAGATGGTGCCCAAGCTGCTATTCGATTTGCCTTTTAATGCACTGCACCCATGGCCACTTCCTTTCACTTCAGTCCTTTTAGATACAGCTGCAATAATGAAACACTTTTGTGTTTTGGAGGGTTTTATTATCATAACGACTTGGTGGGGTCCGGTTGCATACCATAACTTGCTAAGTATGTGTTCATGGTTGCTATAGACACGACACCGATCAGTTTTACATGTCAAGTCAAAAGTTATTATTCGTATTTAGTCTTAAACGCTAAACTCACTACTCATGAATATAAAGTGATTGTCAACCAGCCAATCAGGATAGAGAACGCTGGGACTCGACCACAAGGATTTAATTTCCATCCAGGGCTAACAGCGCAACCTGTCCACTATCAGATATAACCGTTTGTCAAATTTTTATAATGTTTTCCTCTGTTGAACGCCATCGGACCATTGCTAGCATCTCCTTGCTAACCTGGATTGAAGCATCTACACCATTTCAGCACCTAAATCTAAAGTATTTCAGTATAAATATGTAACAGTATGTTTACTGTTTCTCACGGTGGATTTTTCCTTTAAACGATAACGTAGCGCCACGCCCTTTTATCTTTTTTTCTTTTTTTTTTTGTACGTCCAAATTAGCCAGAAAGTCTTTGGAAACCATAGCAACAGGTGGTAAAAAAGATCAGAGTGATTTAAAGGTGAAAAAGTATGAACGTTACCTTGTGAAGAAACCAATATTATCCTGTTAGCTTAGGGTCAAATTTGCATTAGCATTAGCGCTAATTAATCCGATCGTACCGTCTCCTGTCTCTCTCTTTCTCTTAGTATCATTCCTTCTTCCCTGTTTCTTCACTGCTATACTTTCTTCTGTTTCTCTTCTCCTTAGTAAAAGTTTTCACCTTCTTTTATTTCTGTCTCGCAATCGCTCCCTTCTTTCTATATCTGCCACTCTCTTTTTTTTCCCTCTTCTAACGATCACAATATAATCGAAGGCATCGCTGTGGGACGTCACAGCCCTGAGTGTTTTAATCCTCTTCTGCCATAGCAATTTGCCAAGAATGACAACTCATTTTATTTATTAAAGTATGTAATACTTTTTTTTTTTAATCCATTTATAGGTGCATTTATTGTGGAGGAACACATGCAAACCAACTTTCAGTCATGTAATGACTGTGACAGGCCTTATTATTTTTTTTTCCATTTCTACAATGTTAATTGTTTCCTGTTATATTCGTGTGCTCTTATAACACGTCGCACTTAATTTCATTTCTTACGAAACCTCTAATCTGAACGATGATGTATTGAAACTGCTCTTCTGGTGAACTCGGTGTTCAGTGTCATTAAATTAAAATGGTGTCCCGTGCTCACGCAGTTATTGTTGACTTTTAATGGGTAAGTATTGGTTCATGACACACCCTTCACTTCACCGCTGTTTCTGCAGAGAATGCTTTATTAGAGACTCTGAGTAAAATAATCCACTGGAGTTATTTCATTACGTTTTTAGTCACTGTAAGTGCATTTATTTACAGAATTTGGCAGATGCCCTTATCCAGAGAGACTTACATTTTTCTCAGTCATGCAACTGAGCAGTTATAGGGTCAAGGCCCTTGTTCAGGGGCCCAGGTGTGGCAGGGATTTCAACTCTCAACCTTTAGATCCAAAGTTCATATTATCCCTTGGTACCAGTGATCCTGTATCTTTCTACTTTCCGGACCCATCCTGATGACCTACTTCTGAACGGAGTTCTGTTCGATCCGAGGTTCCACATGACCAGCCTAAAGATCCATGAAGTTACTGAGGAGGGTGAACTCAAGAACCTTGAGGCTGGATGTGGACTGTAATTAATATAAACAGTCTGCCACAATGACTTTTGGGCTACAATTACCACAAACAGTTGATAACCTCCGAAATTTAAACTGTAATGATATTTGGTGTCTCCCAGATGAGGATGGGTTCCCTTCCGAGTTAGTTTTTTCCTCAAGGTTTCTTCTTTATACCATTGAGTTATTCTGAAGAACTTTTTTCTTGCCACTGTTGACATTTGCTTATTAGAGATACATAAAAAATGTCCACTGTTGAAAACTCGAGAAAAAAAATGCAATGGAAATTGAGGAAGTGAGTGTTAAGGATGTTAAAGATCTGAGGTGCCAGCTTGTAAATGATATTTAGATCTCTCACGCCAAAAGCGCTTACTATAAACGAAATTATTACTGACCAGGAGTTTAATATAATGTGTTTGACAGAAACGTGGATTAAATCGAATGAATATGTAGCATTAAATGAGGCGAGTCCTCCTGGGTATAGTTACATACACCAACCCCGTCTAAATGGCAGAGGAGGCGGAGTCGCAGCCATTTATAATAATAATCTAAACGTCACACAAAAGACTAAACACAAATGTAAAACATTTGAAGTTCTCTACACCAACATAAAATATTCAGTGTCCGAAAGCAGGTCAAGTCAGTTAATTCCACTAATTATTATTTATAGACCCCAGGGCCCTACTCTGATTTTCTGATAGAATTTGCAGATTTCATTACAAATCTAGCTACTTCTTTAGACAAAGCATTAATTGTTGGAGACTTTAATATTCATTTTGATAATCAGGAAGACTCCTTAAGAGCAGCAGTTGTGTCCATTCTAGATTCAGTCGGAATTAATCAGAATGTTATAGGACCCACTCATAGTGGTGGACACACTCTCGACTTGTTGTTAACATTTGGATTAAAAATAAAAAACTTAGTCATAATTCCACAGTCTGAAGCTATTTCAGACCATTATCTAATCTCGTTTAAAATTTGCCTAAGTCATTGCATTTCTACCTCACCACGTTACCGTGTTAAGCGTACTTTCACGTCAGCTACAGCAGCGCGTTTATTAATAATCTTCCGATATTACGATATTAGATAGATCTCCGTCAGACCCCGCAGAGCTCGACTGGGCCACTGAACATCTAGAAACAACGTTACGTTACACTCTAGATGATGTAGCTCCCCTTAAGACCAAAATGATCAGGGAGAAAAAATTAGCACAGTGGTATAATGATCATACGCGCACCTTAAAACAGAACACTCGAAAACTAGAGCGTAAATGGCGTCAAACAAAATTAACAGTATTTCAAATAGCATGGAAGGAGAGCCTCCTAAATTATAGAAAATCTCTTAGTGCTGCCAGATCAGCATATTTCTCCACCCTCATAGAAAATAACAAGCATAATCCTAGATTTTTATTCAGCACGGTAGCAAAATTAACAGGGAATAAAAGCACTGCGCTAACATGCACACCATCAATAGGTAGTAATGATTTCATGAACTTTTTTAATAATAAAATTGAAAACATCAGGCAAGAAATCCAGGCGGTTAATATAAATCCAAATTATTTTACAAGTAACCCTGTAGACAGCAGTGTCATTATAGCAGACAATCAATTACAAAGCTTCACTACTATTCATGAGAGTGACTTAATTTCATTAATCTCCTCATCAAAATCATCAACCTGTATTCTCGATCCCTTGCCTACTAGTTTCTTTAAACAGATAGCTCCAGAGGTAATCAAACCTGTTTTAAAAATAATTAACTCTTCCATTAGCACTGGTTATGTACCAAATCCTTCAAACTGGCAGTTATCCACCCCTTATTAAGAAACCTGACCTTGACCCATGTCAGTTGTCCAACTACAGACCGATATCAAATCTCCCCTTTATATCCAAAATTTTAGAAAAGGTTGTAGCACAGCAGTTATGCTCACATCTGCTTATGAATAACATTTTGAAATGTATCAGTCAGGATTTCGGCCTCATCATAGCACAGAGACGGCGCTAGTTAAGGTGGTAAATGACCTGTTATTGGCCTCTGATCAGGGTTTTGTCTCCTTACTTGTTTTGCTCGACCTTAGTGCAGCTTTTGACACCATTGATCACACTATACTGCTTGCTAGACTTGAGAATGTTGTAGGAATAAAGGAACAGCTCTCTCTTGGCTCAGGTCTTATTTGACTGATCGCTATCAGTTTGTGGATGTAAATGGTGAGTTCTCCACGCTCTATGAGGTAAAGTTTGGTGTTCCTCAAGGATCTGTCTTAGGCCCACTGCTTTTCTCTTTATATATGCTGCCTCTTGGTGAAATTATTCATAAACATGGGATTCGCTTCCATTGCTATGCTGATGACACACAGCTGTATATTTCAGCAAAGCCAGATGAGAGAGATCAGCTTAACAATGTTGAGAAGTGTGTAAAGGACATTAGACAGTGGATGCTTAATAACTTTCTTCTGCTCAACTCAGATAAGACGGAAGTACTTTTACTAGGACCACATGCAGCTAGAAGTAAACTTTCCGATTACGTAGCATCTCTGGATGGTGTTTCTGTTTCAGCATGTACGGCTGTCAAAGACCTTGGTGTGATTATTGACCCGAGTCTTTCCTTTGAGTCTCACGTGAATAATATCACCAGAATCGCCTTCTTTCACCTTAGAAATATTGCTAAGATTAGAAATATGATGTCGTTACAGGATGCAGAAAAACTGGTTCATGCTTTTGTTACTTCTAGATTAGACTACTGTAACGCTTTACTGTCTGGGTGTGCGGTAAGTGCATCAATAAGCTTCAGTTAGTCCAGAATGCAGCAGCAAGGGTCCTCACTAGATCTAGGAAATATGACCACATCACCCTGTTTTAATCAGTCTACACTGGCTCCCAATCAAATCTCGCATTGACTATAAAATATTACTACTGACGTATAAAGCACTCAATGGTCTCGCACCGCAGTATCTGAGTGAACTTCTGTACCAGTATGATCCTCCACGCCTACTTAGATCAAAAGGTGCTGGCTATCTGTTGGTTCCTCAAATAATGAAGACTACAGCAGGGGGCAGATCTTTCTCTTATAAAGCCCCACAGTTATGGAACAGCCTTCCAATCAGTGTTCGGGACTCAGACACAGTCTCAGTGTTCAAGTCGAGGTTGAAAACGTATTTATTTAGTCAAGCCTTTTATCAGTAGATTTCTCTTAGGTAAAGGCACAGATCTGGAGGGAACATGGATATAGAGTGTTTGGTGAACTGGTATATTTGTATGCTGTCGTCCCTCACATTCACACGTTCACTCAGGTTTGTTGACGGTGGTGTGGTGGGTCGTCTCTTATCCCAGAGATCCCTCATGTCTGTGTTACCTTCTGGTTCTCCTTTTAGTTATGCTGCCATAGCGAGTCTTGCCGGAGTCCAAACTGCACAGTGACATTAACTTTCATACACCAATAGTTACACTTAATAATCCATATCCTTCTCTTCCCGTCACCCTCTCTCTCTCTCTCTCTCTCTCTCTCTCTCTCTCTCTCTCTCTCTCTCTCGGTCGAGTTAAACATGCTCCTGAGGCTCCAGTGACCACTGTTCCTGCCCCTCTCCCTCCTTGGATCTTCACACTTCTGTGCAGCTCGGGACGGTCTCTTAATTCCGGAGTAGAACGGGTGCTTTGAGGACGGATTGGACTGTAGTTGGTGTCGGCGGTCTGCTGCACTGACTCGGGAGTGCAGTTTGCTTCTGATCATCATCACTGTACCCCACAACATTGTATATCTGCTTCAAATGGACATTTGGTGCAACCCAGATGAGGATGGGTTCCCTCTTGAGTCTGGTTCCTCTCAAGGTTTCTTCCTTATGTCATCTCGGGGAGTTTTTCCTTGCCACAGTTGCTCATCAGGGACAAACATACTTACAAAGAACATTTTTATGTTTAATCACCACATTATCTGTGTAAAGCTGCTTTGAGACAATGTTCATTGTTAAAAGCGCTATACAAATAAAAATGAATTGAATTGAATTGAATATTTTTAATCCTCCAAGATGTGCATAGGAAATATATGTTTTGATTAATGTTAAGCCATGTTTTCACTGGTTAAAAAGACCTCATTTAAGTTGAAAACTTGCCCCCAGTTTCCTCTTTCCCTAATGAAACTTTCACACTGCAAAAAAAACAAGCTTTGCTATAATGGAGTCCATGCCAATGGGGAAAATAATCAAGAAAACCACCTCTGAAAAGCTAAACTTCAGCTCCAACTTAAGCTGGAGATGAGGCAGGAGCTGCAGTAGTCTGCAGAATATCAAAGATTATCAACCAGCATTAACGTATGGGCTGGTGGCACCATCAGGTATTGCTAGAAAAGGCTGTCTATCTGACTGAGGACCAAATCCAGGGGCAGGTGAGCCCTCCTCTCCATCTCTCTCTTGCTTTTACCCTTCGTATTTATGTCCTCCACATGCCCCTGCTCCTAGGACATGGAGGCAAATTTCTCCAAGATACACAAGCCAACTCCTTTCCTTGATGTGTCAGTCTTTTCATCCTGACGTGGATGATCCCAGGGTCACAGGAGCAGGAGTAAGGCCTGGGCCAGTCTGAAGCAATTATAGGGAAGCTTGCCTTTCCAGGACCAGTGCAATGTAATAGAAGTGGGGGCACTGGTTTCTGACTGGTCTTTTACACTCTCTGGGCATACGGACAGTTAGTTTTAGATAAAATACTAAATACTTGTTTACCAGTAAAACTTGGAAAAGGTGTTCTCTAGTTGAATATTTCTTTTAGACCTTGCAAATAAGTTCAAGAAGATTTGGTCCAATGACTGGACAATTTTATTATAAATTGAAGTCTTTTCCATAGAGTCACCGTCCAGACACAACTGCATGGTGTCAAGTCAAATCAAGTTTATTTCTTTAGTGCTTTTCACAACAGACATTGTCTCAAAGCAGCTTTACAGAAATCAACAGTGAAGGTGAATAGTGTGCATTTATCCCTGATTAGCAGCCGTGGAGACTGAGGCAAGGAAAAACTCCCTTAGATGTTATGAGGAAGAAACCTTTAGAGGAACCAGACTCAAAAGGGGAACCCATCCTCATTTGGGTGACATCAAGAGTTTGATCATGAGAGTGAGAACTAACATGAGCACTGGAGTATAAGATTTTAAGTAATGTTCTTTCTACAGTCTTATATAGTCTATATGGTTATAAAACTAGGAGCTACTGAGCAACTCATAAAATAGCTCAACATTTGAGATCATCACAGATCCAACACCAGCTTCCCATGTCAGAGCCTTTAAACACTCCAGGAGGTCCAATGTCAAAACTCCACAGATGTAGTGGGATCTAATTGGCACTAGTACATCTCTAGATAGTAGGGGATCTTTGCGAGTTCAGCATCTACTTCTTCAAAGGTCCATGTTGGTATGGTATGATTGCCATGTTGATTTAGTATTTCTTTTACTTTCTGAAACAACCACAAACTATTAAGCTTCCACTGTTTGACTGTGTGGGTAAAGAAGTCAGATCACATCTTCTCTCCTCTTCTTCATCTTACACAAGTTCTCTTAAAGACAAAAATGTCCTATTTGGAGTCAGCTGTCTATAGAACTTTCTTCTATTTATTCACTCTCCAATTCTTGATTGTTTTCACCAATTTACCTAGTCTATTACCTAGTCTATTTACCTGGAGTCTATTACACTTATGCTGTGTGGATTTTACAGTCATTAACAGCATGAACTTCTTTAGCAGTTTGAGCTACAGGAGCTCGTCTGTTGGATCGGACCACACGGTCCAGCCTTCGCTCCTCACGTGCATCAATGATCTTTGTCCCCCACGACCCTGTCGCCAGTTCACCATTGTTCCTTTCTTGAAGCACTTTTGATAAATCCTGACCACTGCAGACCAGCAACATCCCACCAGAGCTGCACTTTTGGAGATGCTCTGACCCAGACGTCTAGTCGTCTCAATTTGTCAACCCCACTTTAAGTGGCAAAATGTTTACTTGCTCCCTAATAAATAACCCCCCACCAGTTTTATTCTATTCTATCATATTAATGGACGGTTAACGCTGTTCCAGTGCGTCCATTACTTTTATTTAACACGTGTCACATCCTGTTCGGCCTCACATAAATGAATAATTAATTACTTATAAACCAAATAAAACGTAGCTCAGAATGGCCTTTATCCACATAAACCTTGTGGTAACTAAAAATTTCACGATGCAAGTTCTTACTAACGTAACATTAACCGCGATGTAAATTGGTTCCTAGACATACACACTAACTTAAATTAAACAAATACACCAATCAACACATTTTCCCAGGTGTCCCAAAGGAGAATAGAGGTAAGTATCAATTACTCAGTCTTAAGTTCTATTTATGCTCCGATAGGCTAAACACACCAGGAGAACTCATATGGCTTGCACGTGCTAATGCGTTAGCTCACACTATGCTAACAGTTGGACCTCGAAATCTTGTATCCACGCAAATGACTGGAAAGCACTACATGTGAAACCTAAAAGCCTATTAACTTCCCGGTTCCCACTCTCATGTGCACCGCAAAACACGCACATGTGATGATATCACCAAGCATCTCTTAAATACCACCTGTGTTTATTCTCACCAGGCAGGCATAATATATACTTTCTTTCAGCTTCTCCTATTAGGGGTCGCCACAGCGGATCTTCCGTATTCATGATAATGGTTGGGGTTGGTTCCCTGACCGGGGATCGAGCGCTGCATCCTAACAGCAATGAGGTAGTTTCTATTGTCTAAAATAAATATATCTGTTCCAACCTTAGACCATGGTTTGCTTAGTAGGTCGTGAGACCACAGTCTCCTTCTGCTGGTTTATATCCATAGACCTACAGATGTCACATTTTTCTTCAAATGTCTTTATCTGATGATTCTTCTCCAGCCAATTAACACATTCTCTTGCCCTTCTTAGACATCCCTCACTGCCCAAATGTGATGAATGTGATCATGTAGAATGAAGACAACTCCACCCTGAGTACTCAATTCCTGCAATTTCCTGTCTTTACATATTTCATTTTTAATGGTCTTGAGTCTTGTAAAAAAGTTTGTAGCTGCATAAAATGTGCGTCCTAACAGACAATATCAGACTGTGTATATTTTATGTGACTAAATTAAACTAGAAATCAATAAAAGTATGACGTTTGGTGTATTTTGAGAGTTTTATCCTTATATTGTCATCATTTGATGTGAATGAAAAATCATGCATTTGTCCTTTCAGGTATTCAATTGTTTTCCATTGTTAAAACTAAGCTCATGCTAGTTCATATACCGTTTTGCTAGGTCATGGACCATTTTGCTAGGTCATGTACCGTTTTGCTAGGTCATGGACCGTTTTGCCAGGCCATGGACTGTTTTGACTGCTCTTCAGCAAATATAACAAGCAAATCGAATTTTTGTCATAACACAAGGTACACCACACCAGTCTGCTTTTGAAGAATGCTTTAATTGAGAAAGGTATTCATGGTATTTAGAATTCAATGCTGAATTAACTATATTTAAGTAATTGTGAGATTTCACTCCTCTTCCTGTGCCTTGGCTTCAGCTTCCTCTGGACCTGTAAGTATATAAATACAAATTTTAATACTTGAAATCACATTCTTAAAAATTTCCATATACTATATTGTGTACAAAACAGAATGATTGGATTTGTCTAATAAGAGCTTCCAAAGTCTCTACCCTGACACTAAATAGGACTAAATTCATAAGTTGACCTCTGACCTTTGAGTGTGATTGGCCCAAGAGTGACAACTTCGGTGTGGTGATCAGAGCTCAAGCTTCGTTTCCTGCGATTACGGCATCCTTGGCGACATCGTGAGTTGTAGTCGTTGTCGGCGCAAATGATGAGGTCACATCTGAGGAACACCTGGCTGTGTGTGCGCAGGAACTTGAATGCACTGAACCTGAACTGGGCAAAGTAGCGGTTTCCGTTTCTGTATATGTATACTGTGCTGTCTCTCTGACACCTGGAATGATAGACATTAATGTAAATAAATATATCAGTGTCACAAGAATGCATATGCAAATAGATAGAAGATATAGATAAAATAATAGAAGATGTAAATAGCATCCCACTATATGTAGTATATGTAGTGCTACAAAACAGTGATTTACTGGACCAGAACCAGAAAAGGCAAGCAAGAGCTTGAATGATTTTATGGCTATTGTGACATCTCTTAGTGTATCACTAGCAGGGCAGTGGTGGTTCAGTGGTTAAAGCTATGGGTTACTTAGCATAGGGGTTCAAGACCCAGCACTGCCAAGCTGCCACTGTTGGACCCTCGAGCAAGACACTTAAACCTCTGTTCTCCAGGAATGCTGTATCATGGCTGACCTCAGCTTCCTGACATTGCTGGTATATTTAAAGAAAGAATTTCACTGTGCTGTAAAGTGACAAGTATAAACCTTTCTTTCTTGAATTTACTTGTTACCAAATAGAACCAGTTACATTTTACCAGTTGTGTCACGCCACACATGCCTATCCAGGGAGATGTAAAAAAAAACAAGTTGTTTTTGCCAGGTGAGGGGTAAAAGTTCTTTACTATTGAAGGGAAAGTAGGATTTGTTTCAGCCAGTGGGAAGTAGGAGAATTTGTTTGATCCAGTGTGGGGTGGGGGTGGGTGGGTTTAGAAGAACTTGTATCAGCCAGTAAAAGGAAAAGAGAGTTTGTTTTAGCCAGTGGAGAGGTAGGAAAGTTTGTTTTTGATGCAGATGCCCTTATCCAGAACGACTAACATTCTCATTCATATAACTATGGGCTTAAGAGCCTTGCTGAGGGGCCCAGGAGTGACAGTTTGATGTGGCCGGGATTTGAAATCACAACCTTCAGATCCAAAGTCTAATGCGTTAACCACTAAGGTCCAACCTTCACGAGTTGCATGTGTGGTCTACTTGTACTCAAAGAGTCCTATGACCACAGACATACTGATTAGAGGGTTTCCCAGAACAGATAAAACACTTGATATGTGGTCCAGTATCAGCATGGAAAGGCACCACATTTACAGGAATCACTGAATCTGGAGCCTGTAGAGCCTGCACTTGGGTTTTGTCTGTAGATGTCAACCCAACTTTCAAATAATCATAACTGATCCTTTCTAGTATGTGTTACAAACTTAGTTATAAGATCACTAAAATCCCTGCTAATAGGATGGAGGAGGTAATTACCTCATTCTTAGTTGATTTTGTGGTCAACCTGGGGTTACATTACCTCCTCCAACTAACCTTGATTCTTAATGCTATTTGTTGACTTTATCTCCATCAGTACAACCATTCGTGACTCATTATGTCTGTCACAATGCTAGTTTATCATTAACACTCTGATTTGCAGTCGGAATAGCATGAGCAAGAGTAATGATGTATGCCTGCTCATTTTTATGTTCATTTTGCCTCTAAAAATGGGTTCATTGAGGTCTAGCTGTTGTGTGTGTATGTTGTACCCGTTGCGTATGAGGTCATAGGTGCGGATGGTGAAGTCGTGGTTGGGCGAGGCTACACAGGAGTCGATGAACAGGTGAAGGCTCGGTTCAGCTCGTGTTAGCTGCACCTGGACGTACAGTTCCTGATTGAGGTTTACTCGGTACGGGAATTCGGTGATGGGGTAGGAAAAGCTGCTGGATGGGTAGAAGGCCATGGTGGTGTTGAACCGTCCTGTTCCGCTGATGGTTGCATTTGTAATCTCTTTAGCTTCATAGAGGGTCCCAACTGAAGAATCACGCTCCATCACACAGCTCACAAACATCAGGAAGTGTGTATCACGCCGCGTGATCTCACCTGACATTGACTGAGCTGCTCGCACATTATTGGTGTAAATAATACGGCCATTCTGGGTCTGGGGGAGGTGAGCAGAAGAAGTCCATATGAATGCATATTAAATGTAACACAATAAGATAATGATTAGCAGGAACCATGATTTTTTTCTCCTTTTTCTTCAAGTCCCATTCAGCAGCCTGTACTTACTCTTACTTAAAAGCAGCTAAGACTTCTACAACGAAAATCTGGAAGCCTCGCTTCCTTCTTTTACCTGCCACAATCATCCTGTACCAAATTCTCTAACATGTTATGTGATATTGTATAAAGTGTAGCATTACCTTCCTCTTTGTGCTACAGCTCTGAAGAGGGAAGTTGAAGGTGACATAGGAGTAGTCAGTTGAAGCTCTGCAGCGATGGTCATCCAGGTAAAGGTCCTGCCAGTTGAAGCCCATTGAGTCCAAGTACGATTTACGGATGGCGATGTTCATCCTTTCAGAGGAGCAATCCACACGGCCTGCACCACATTCAATACATCAAATAAGGAGTGCATAAAATATAATGACATAAAACCCTAAATGTGCATTTTGGATAAGTTGTTGGTTTCAGGGTTTTTTTCCTTTTTTACCAACCACGATAGCGTTAAAGATAACTGCTAGCAATAATGATGATAATAATAATAATAATAATAATAATAATAATAATAATAATAATAATACATACTACAAGAACTACAAGGAACATATAACTACATTAAAATCATATTAATGTTTAAATTATTATGCTGTAAAAATATCCAAAAATGATAAAAAAATAAAATAAAATGTATTCCAAAATAAAGTTCTTAAAAACCTATTGAAAAATTTTTTTTTATTTTATTTAAGCATTACTGTTAATAAATCCAAGACCAAAATCAAAGCTATGCCAAATTCAGTGCTATAGAGGTCGATAGCTGATTGCTGGAACTATCGGCAAAAATCCATAAAAATAGTTTTTCCGGGTTGAGTTATGCGTCAAGAGAGCGGCCTCTAGAGGTGTAGGTTGCTCTGAATAAGGTCGTCCACCCAATGCCATCAATGTAAATGTAAAGGCATTTGGTAGACAACCTTATTCAGAGCGGCCCACATCTTATTCACACAACTGAGCAGCGATGGGGTTAAGGGGCCTTGCTCAGGGGCCCAAAAA
>NC_060891.1:27489378-27506878 GCF_014805685.1 Silurus meridionalis
CATTTTTGGATGTTGTAACATGAAATTCTCCATTCACTAGAAGACCAAAACCTGTTCCAACATGAAAATGCCCCTGTGCACAAAGCTCCATGAAGATATTCTTCACATGAGTTGGAGTGGAGGATCTCCTGCTCTAGAGCTACAAACCTATTGATCATGAATAAATGTGAACGCTGACAGCACCTCAGATCTCCTCACCTCATCTACATCAGTACCTGACTTTACTAACACCCTTGTGGCTGAATGAATCTTCACAAAATCTAGTGGAACATCATCTAAGAAGAGTAGACTAAATGTGAAATGGGACATTTAAGAAGAAGCACATGCAAATGTTCTGGCGTCAAAATCAAACCCAAAAACAGAGATACAGTTTACATCAAACAGATTTTATTCAGATTTTGTTCTTACTGTAATAATCGTGACAGCAGTTTCCGTAGTAAAGGCAGGAGCTCTGGCAGGAACAGGCGCCGAAATTGTAGCCGCAGTTATTCATGCAGGAATAAGCAGCTACGGCTAATAATAATAATAATAATAATAATAATAATAATAAATTAAATAATAATACATTTTATAATAATAATAATAAGAATAATAATAATAATAATAATGAAAGGATACTGAAGTGTTACGGTTCAGTAAACATGCTGATGCTCAAACTAATATCTAACCTGCAAAACCATTGTAACTAATATATTAATGTTAAAATATTGTTTGTTAATTAATTAAATCACTAAATTCCAAAAAAATTGGGACACTGTATTTAATATAAACATAAAACATATTTTCACATTTTATAAATTCATTTTTTTTTCACTGTACAACAATATTAAATGTTGAAATGAGAAAATGCACCATTTTAAGAAAAAATATGTAAATGAAAAATATCCAAAACTCTTTAATATTAATGTTGTTTCAGAATATTATCCAGTACATCAGTATTCAGTACAAACACTTCACCTGTTGTTGAAAAGGCGTCGGTCGTCGTGGCTGTTCAAACAGAGTGAGAGAATATTCGATAAGATAAAGTTTGACACAAAGACAAAATGTTTGAAATAAAATGAAGGAAAATTCTTATAATTGGATACAAAACAAACACAAAGGAGAAACATCACTTTCACTGAGAATGGAAAGAGACATTTCGGGGGTCTCATGTTTACCTGAATCCGTTGTGGGGGCACAATAATCTATATGGACAATGATAAAGAAGTGAACGTCAGATTTACGTTATTATTATTATCTTTTTAAATAACTGTGTATTTTACAGTATGAACAAGAAGAAAAAAATCTATTAGAATAATCTAATAATATTTTAGTTAAAAGCATATTACTCCTTAAATCTCGCAAAGAGCATTATGGTTGTTGTAAAAGGCATAAATAAAATATTTTAATTATTATAATAGTCATATTTATTATTATTATTATTATATACCATTATTTTATAAAATATATTTTTTATTATAATTATTATTATTGAGTTTTTTTTAATGCAGGCTAAATTTGCTTTATTATATTTAAATGATTTGTGTGTGTGTTTAATACATTAAGTCATGTTTGTCTTACAGTAATAATCATGACAGCAGTGTCCAGAGTACTGGCAGGAGCTGGTGCAGGAACAGATACCACCATCATACCCACAACGATCCCTGCAGCTAATGTAGTCTAAAAAAAAAAAAAAAAAAACAAAAAAAAAAAAGAAATTTATTAATAATAATAAAGCTCACATTTAATACTTTCAAAGTCAGCTAACGATTATTTCTTTATCAGTAGATCAATATTCAATAGTGAACCCTCACCCTCTGTCAGTGTTTTTACTGTCGTCGTGGCTGGAAGAAACAATGGCCCAATAGATATTTACAGGTTTGGAAAAATACAAAAGAAAGAATTGTACTGGAGTGAGGGAAACATTAAAAAGGGGAAAACAGCAGTAAGAATTGAGAAACGTTAAAGAAATGTTTACCTGGTTGTTCTGTGGTGCTGAAACAATAGTCTACATGGATGATTATAAAAAGGGAAATGGGGAAAAAAAGGAATATTATTTATATGTAAAACATCACGTTTCTGTCAGCCTACATTTTTTGTAAACTGTCACGAGCTTCATAATGATTTATTCTATCAACAAAGTAACAAGAAATGCAAAAGAGTTGTAATAAATAAATAAATAAATAAAAACATTTTATCTTCTTTTTCTTTTAGCTTCTCCCATTAGGGGGCGCCACAGTGGATCATCCGTCTCCATACCCCCCTGTCCTCTACATCTGCCTCTTTCACACCAACTACCTTCATGTCTTCCCTCATCACATCCATAAACCTCCTCCTTGGTCTTCCTCTTTTCCTCCTTCCTGGTGGCTCCATCCTCAGCATTCTCCTACTGATATACCCCATGTCTCTCCTCTGCACATGTCCAAACCACCTCAATCTCACCTCCCTCACCTTGTCTCTAAAACGTCCTACATGCACTGTCCCTCTAATAAACTCATTTCTAATCCTGTCCATCGTCGTCACTCCCAACGAACATCTCAACATCTTCAGCTCTGCTACCTCCAGCTCCACCTCCTGTCTTTTACTCAATGCCACTGTCTCTAATCCATACAACATCTCAGGTCTCACCACAGTCCTATAAACTTTCCCTTTCACTCTCACAGATACTCTTCTATCACAAATCACTCCTGCTATCACTCTTCTCCACCCACTCCACCCTGCCTGCACTCTTTTCTTCACTTCTCTAACACACTCTCCATTACTTTGCACTGTTGACCCCAGGTACCTGAACTCCTAAACCTTCTCCACCTCTTCACCCTGTAACCGCACCCCTCCACTGCCCTCCCTCTCATTCACACACATGTACTCTGTCTTACTCCTACAGACTTTCAATCTCCTTCTCCACCTGCTCCCTACTCTCACCACTAATCACAATATCATCCACAAACATCATAGTCCAGGGAGACTTCTGTCTGACCTCGTCCTTCAACATGTCCATCACCACTGCAAACAGGAAAAGGCTCAGAGCCGATCCTTGATGCAGTCCAACAAATTTAAATGTTCTAGGGTTAAAATCAAACCCAAAAACAGAGATACAGTTTACATCAAACAGATTTTATTCAGATTTTGTTCTTACTGTAATAATCGTGACAGCAGTTTCCGTAGTAAAGGCAGGAGCTCTGACAGGAACAGGCGCCGAAATTGTAGCCGCAGTTATTCATGCAGGAATAATCAGCTACGGCAAATAATAATAATAATAATTCATTAATTAATTAAATAATAAGAATAATAAGAATAAGAATAATAATAATAAGAATGAAAGGATACTGAAGTGTTACGGTTCAGTAAACATGCTGATGCTCGAACTAATATCTAACCTGCAAAACCATTGTAACTAATATATTAATGTTAAAATATTGTTTGTTAATTAATTAAATCCCTAAATTCTAAAAAATTGGGACACTGTATTTAATATAAACATAAAACACATATTTTCACATTTTATAAATTCATTTTATTTTTTCACTGTACAACAATATTAAATGTTGAAATGAGAAAATGCACCATTTTAAGGAAAAATATGTAAATGAAAAATATCCAAAACTCTTTAATATTAATGTTGTTTCAGAATATTATCCAGTACATCAGTATTCAGTACAAACACTTCACCTGTTGTCAAAAAGGCGTCGGTCGTCGTGGCTGTTCAAACAGAGTGAGAGAATATTCGATAAGATAAAGTTTGACACAAAGACAAAATGTTTGAAATAAAATGAAGGAAAATTCTTATAATTGGATACAAAACAAACACAAAGGAGAAACATCACTTTCACTGAGAATGGAAAGAGACATTTCGGGGGTCTCATGTTTACCTGAATCCGTTGTGGGGGCACAATAATCTATATGGACAATGATAAAGAAGTGAACGTCAGATTTACGTTATTATTATTATCATTTGAAATAACTGTGTATTTTATAATAATATTAGAATAATCTAATAATATTTTAGTTAAAAGCATATTACTCCTTAAATCTCGCAAAGAGCATTATGGTTGTTGTAAAAGGCATAAATGAAATATTTTAATTATTATAATAATCATATTTATTATTTTTATATGTCTTTATTTTATAAAATATTTGTATTATTATTTTTTTAATTAATTTTTTATTCATTTTAATGCAGGCTAAATTTGCTTTATTATATTTAAATGATTTGTGTGTGTGTTTAATACATTAAGTCATGTTTGTCTTACAGTAATAATCATGACAGCAGTGTCCAGAGTACTGGCAGGAGCTGGTGCAGGAACAGATACCACCATCATACCCACAACGATCCCTGCAGCTAATGTAGTCTAAAAAAAAAAACGGAAATGAAATGATGATAAACAAACAAAGCTCAGATTTAATAAATGAATTCAAAGTGAGCTAAGGATTATTTCTTTATCAGAATATCAATATTCAATAGTGAACCCTCACCCACTATCGGTGTTTCTACTGTTGTTGTAGCTGCAAGAGACAATGGCCCAATAGATATTTACAGGTTTGGAAAAATACAAAGGAAAGAATTGAAAAAGAAAGAATTGTACTGGAGTGAGGGAAACATTAAAAAGGGGAAAACAGCAGTAAGAATTGAGAAACGTTAAAGAAATGTTTACCTGGTTGTTCTGTGGTGCTGAAACAATAGTCTACATGGATGATTATAAAAAGGGAAATGGGGAAAAAAAGGAATATTATTTATATGTAAAACATCATGTTTCTGTCAGCCTACATTTTTTGTAAACTGTCACGAGCTTCATAATGATTTATTCTATCAACAAAGTAACAAGAAATGCAAAAAAGTGTAGGATCTTCTTCTTTTTTTAGCTGCTCCCATTAGGGGGCACCACAGTGGATCATTTGTCTCCATACCCCTCTGTCCTCTACATCTGCCTCTTTTAATCCGTCTACCTGCATGTCTTCTTTCACCACATCCATGAACCTCCTTCTTGGTCTTCCTCTTTTCCTCCTTCCTGGTGTCTCCATCCTCAGCATTCTCCTACTGATATACCCCATGTCCCTCCTCTGCACATGTCCAAACCATCTCAATCTCACCTCCCTCACCTCGTCTCCAAAACGTCCTACATGCGCTGTTCCTCTAATAAACTCATTTCTGATCCTGTCCATCGTCGTCACTCCCAACGAACATCTCAACATCTTCAGCTCTGCTACCTCCAGCTCCACCTCCTGTCTTTTACTTAATGTCACTGTCTCTAAACCATACAACATCTCAGGTCTCACCACAGTCCTATAAACTTTCCCTTTCACTCTCACAGATACTCTTCTATCACAAATCACTCCTGCTATCACTCTTCTCCACCCACTCCACCCTGCCTGCACTCTTTTCTTCTCTTCTCTAACACACTCTCCATTACTGTGCACTGTTGACCCCAGGTACCTGAACTTCACCACCTTCTCCACCTCTTCTCCCTGCAACCGCACCCCTCCACTGCCCCCCTCTCATTCACACACATGTACTCTGTCTTACTCCTACAGGCTTTCATTCTCCTTCTCTCCAGCATGTACCTCCACCTCTCCAGGATCTTCTCCACCTGCTCCCTTCTCTCACCACAAATCACAATATCATCCGCAAACATCATAGTTCAGGGAGACTTCTGTCTGACCTCGTCCTTCAACATGTCCATCACCACTGCAAACAGGAAATGGCTTAGAGCCGATCCTTGATGCAGTCCAACCTTCACCTTGAACCAGTCTGTAGTTCCAACTGCACACTTCACTGCTGTCACACTGTCCTCATACATGTCCTGCACCACCATCACATACTTCTCTTACAATACACCTCATACAATACCACATCTCCTCTCTCCACCCCGCCATACGCTTTCTCTAAATCCACAAACACATAAACACTCTTATACGTCACCCTCTGCTCCTCCTTCTTCTTAAATTAAGTATTTACCACTGCCATTTCCGTCCTTTTAGCAAAACAACCAAACATTTTATAACAAATTAAAATGTTCTTGGGTTAAAATCAAACCCAAAAACAGAGATACAGTTTACATCAAACAGATTTTATTCAGATTTTGTTCTTACTGTAATAATCGTGACAGCAGTTTCCGTAGTAAAGGCAGGAGCTCTGGCAGGAACAGGCGCCGAAATTGTAGCCGCAGTTATTCATGCAGGAATAAGCAGCTACGGCAAATAATAATAATAATAATTAATTAATTAATTCAATAATAATAATAATAATAATAATAATAATAATAATAATAATAATAATAATAATTAATTAATTAATTCAATAATAATAATAATAATAATAATAATAATAATAATAATAATAATTAATTAATTAATTAATTAATTCAATAATAATAATAATAATAATAATAATAATAATAATAATAATAATAATAATAATGAAAGGATACTGAAGCAAAACCATTGTAACTAATATATTAATGTTAAAATATTGTTTGTTAATTACTTAAATCCCTAAATTCCAAAAAATCGGGACACTGTATTTAATATAAACACAAAAAACATATTTTTACATTTTATAAAACCTTTTTTCACTGTACAACAATATTGAATGTTGAAACGAGGAAATGCACCATTTTAAGGAAAAAATTTAAATAAAAAATTATCATCAATTATCAATATTATCCAGTACATCAGTATTCAGTACAAACACTTCACCTGTTGTCGGGAGAAACACCTCAGTCGTGGCTGTTCAAACAGAGTGAGAGAATATTCGATAAGATAAAGTTTGACACAAAGACAAAATGTTTGAAATAAAATAAAGGAAAATTCTTATAATTGGATACAAAACAAACACAAAGCAGAAACATCAATTTCACTGAGAATAAAAAGAGACATTTCGGGGGTCTGATGTTTACCTGATTCCGTTGTGGGGGAACAATAATCTATATGGACAATGATAAAGAAGTGAACGTCAGATTTACGTTATTATTATTATTATCATTTAATAACCATCTATTTTACAGTATAAACAAAAGAATGAGAAGAAGAAAAAAAAATTGAAAAATACATTAAAAGCTTCTCACCGTAAAAATCATGACAGCAGGTTCCGCGGTACTGACAGAATATGTCACAGGAACACCTGCCGAAATGAACGCCGCAGGAATTCCGGCAGGAAAAATAAGCTAGAACACAAAGTACATCAGAATTATACAGTAACTGATCACATGATGTTTTATGTGAACAGGATTTCCAGGAAACTTCACGATCATACGTGTGATTAAACCCTCGTCTCAGACATGTCTGGATATTTATCAGTGCTTCTTCATTTCACTGATATGGAAAAGAAATGGCACAATAAACACTTACAAAGTAATAAGAGAAAAATAACAGAGCCTGAACTAAAAAGTGTGGAAAAGTGTGTCGAAACTCTTTATGGTGTTTGTGACACGTTTCTATTGAATCTACGGAACAAACTATGTAAAACATAAAAACACAGCAATGTGAGAGTGAATGAGTGGATGAAGTTCTGTGGAGTCCAAATGGGACGTTTTTTTTTTGTTTCTGCCAAAAGAACTTTTGAAAGAAGAACAGGAGAGAAGATGTGATCAGACTCCCTCACCCTCACACTCACACATGGAGGTGGAAGTTTAATGGTTTGGGGTTGTTTTGGAGCAGTGAAGATTCCGAAAAGTGAAAGGAATCCTGAACCATCATGGCTCCCATTCCGTAATTCTACACTGTGCAGTTGCATCTGGACTGCGGCTCATTGGAAGCGTCTTCACCGTACAACAAGACGATGAGCCGAAACACGTCTGAGTTCTGTACGTGTTATTTAGAGAGCAGACAGACGTCTGGAGTGATATCTATCATGGAACCACCTGCCCAGTCACCACACCTGACTCCATCTAGTGAAGAACATCTCTGTAGAGTTTTTAAAGAAATATTTCAGCTGAACATCTGGAGGAACACCAGATGCTGAAAGTGTGTAAAGATGTTCTTCATGCTAAAAAAAAGATTTTTTTTAAATAAAAATAAAGTGGAACATTTGGACGTTTATAGGTTTGGTGAAATCTGCAGACGTTAAATTACAAAGTTTGTTTCATGGAAACAAAAGGAACATGCTCGTGTCTCTCAAACACCATAAAACACTCAGAGTTTCCACACTTTTCACAGGAACTGCATCAGATTATATGATTAAGTTTGAAGAACAGCAGCCCATAAATGTTTCAAGAACAATTCAAATATATGACATTTTTTAAAGGTCCCAGGTTGGTGTGGTTTCATCTTTATAAATAAACAAATAAATCAATCAAACAATAAATTAATTAATTAATTAATTACTAAATCAATACATAAATAAATAAATAAATAAATAAATAAATAAATAAATAAATAAAACATTGTGTAAAGGGAAAACATTTCGCTTATGTCTAAAGTCTTTCAAAATACGATTTATACATTCATTACATTTTTTATTGTAATTACTTTCTCATCTCATACGGTGTAGTTTCAGCTTCATTTAAATACATTTTTACAAATATAATGCATATTTCTAAAGTATATTTTTATATTATTATTTGATTATAATAGAGTTCAGTGGTGGACGAAGCACACAAACAATG
This sequence comes from Silurus meridionalis, assembly GCF_014805685.1. Lineage (NCBI taxonomy): Eukaryota > Metazoa > Chordata > Actinopteri > Siluriformes > Siluridae > Silurus > Silurus meridionalis. Next base: position 27,497,958 of record NC_060891.1, read on the forward strand.
TAGTCGAGTTAAAGTAGAGATACAGAAGGTAAAATATTCCTCCAGTAACAGTTAAAGTGTCCCTTTAAACTTTCACTTTAACTGTGATTTATTATAACTATAATGTTCTTATTTTCATTTTTATCACAAGACTCTTCACTTAATCACCTCAGTTTCTGTGTAAAGACTCGAATGTGACTCTCAGCACACTGATCTATTAATAGAATGATATTAATGACTCAAACACTGATTGATTTCTATTACAATCATCATGAACCCAAAACCTTCTTTTCTACTACTTAAAAATAAAACGTGTAAATGAGGTCACGTGTGTTGTGGTGAGTTTGAGTCTGGAGTTTCTTCATCATTTATTTCTTTCTAAATGTTCTGCTTGATGTTGAACTGATGCTGAACTGTATGTTGGTGATCAGTAGATACCCCAAGCGCAGATCAGAACACGTGTAAAACAGAGCGTGCGCTCGATCCTGATTGGTGACTCGCCACGTGTTTCACCAGTTTTTATCCTCATTAATAAAAAGAAACGACTGATTACACCAAAAATGTAGTCGAGTTAAAAAGTCAAATATTTGACTTTGAAATGTGGTGAAGTTACAATAAAAGCTACTTAAGTTGCTTCCTTAATGTCCAACACTGATAATATAATATATACACACCTGTTGTCGTCTCATATGGTACAGTTTCATCTTTTTTAATATAAAATAATAAAAATAATGAAATACATACATACATACATACAAACATATATACATCAAATGTGAATATATTTGCATAATTCTAAAGTCTTTCTTTTTATTATTAGTTTATTATACTAGAGTTTTACAAAATTATACTATAACATTTACACACCTGTTGCCGACTCTGAGGGTGGTGTGGTTTCATATGCTAATGGAGAAAAAAAAACATGTAATTAAACATGTGTAAAGAAATTTTTTTAATTATTTATAATTGATTTCTAACTTAAACACACAGTTGTGAGTCCTGATCCATATAATATTATTACATAGAAAAAGGGCAGCACTCAGTACTCAGGCTACACTCACACACCAGCTGACATTCAATTCAACATGCAAAACTGTTAAATAAAAGCAGATTTTTAATAGTATTTATAATATGCTTCTATTTATCAGTTCAGGGACGAAACATCAGTTTATACAATATTATATGCCGTGTTCATGATGATTTTCAAACTACATAAATATTTCATTAAATCAATCAAGAAAATATATGAATAAATGTATTTTTATTTTTAAATGTAGTATCATTTAATAAATATTGTATAGTATAATATAAATGCACTATAGAAAGACGGAATAAACTGTATCAAGCATTTTAAAGAGACCAAAAATGTTTAAAAAGTGTATTAATATATTATTATTATTATTATTATTATTATTATTATTATTATCATTATCATTATTGTTGTTTTTTTATAGTTTTTTATAGTTAAAAATAAAATATTATATGAAGTTATTCTGCCATCTTATCATCAGCTCTCAGTCAGTTGGGAGCAACAACAAAACTTTCACTTTAACTGTGATTTATTATAACTATAATGTTCTTATTTTAATTTTTATCACAAGACTCTTCACTGAATCACCTCAGTTTATGTGTAAAGACTCGAATGTGACTCTCAGCACACTGATCTATTAATAGAATGATATTAATGACTCAAACACTGATTGATTTCTATTACAATCATCATGAACCCAAAACTTTCTTTTCTACTACTTAAAAATAAAACGTGTAAATGAGGTCACGTGTGTTGTGGTGAGTTCGAGTCTGGAGTTTCTTCATCATTTATTCCTCTCTAAATGTTCTGCTTGATGTTGAACTGATGCTGAACTGTATGTTGGTGATCAGTAGATACACCAAGCGCCGATCAGAACACGTGTAAAACAGAGCGTGCACTCGATCCTGATTGGTGACTCGCCACGTGTTTCACCAGTTACGTTTTAATCCTCGTTAATAAAAAGAAACGACTGATTACATCAACAATGTAGTCGAGTAAAAAGTTAAATATTTGACTTTGAAATGTAGTGAAGTTACAATAAAAGCTACTTAAGTGCAGTAACAAATTACAATTGCTTCCCTAATGTCCAACACTGATAATATAATATATACACACCTGTTGTCGTCTCGTATGATCCTGTTTCAGTTTCAACTTTTCAAAAATAAAATAATAAAAATAATGAAATTCATACATACATATATACATACATATATACATCAAATGTGAATATATTTGCATAATTCTAAAGTCTTTCTTTTTATTATTAGTTTATTATACTAGAGTTTTACAAAATTATACTATAACATTTACACACCTGGTGTCGTTTCCCAGAGTGGTGTGGTTTCATATGCTAATGGAGAAAAAAAAAACATGTAATTAAACATGTGTAAAGAAATTTTTTTAATTATTTATAATTGATTTCTAACTTAAACACACAGTTGTGAGTCCTGATCCATATAATATTATTACATAGAAAAAGGGCAGCACTCAGTACTCAGGCTACACTCACACACCAGCTGACATTCAATTCAACATGCAAAACTGTTAAATAAATACTTGTAAACTGAATAAATGTTTTTCTTTTTAAATGTAGTATCATTTAATAAATATTGTATAGTATAATATAAATGCACTATAGAAAGACAGAATAAACTGTATCAAGCATTTTAAAGAGACCAAAAATGTTTAAAAAGTTTATTAATATATTATTATTATTATTATTATTATTATTATTATTATTGTTGATGTTTTTTTTATAGTTTTTTATTGTTAAAAATAAAATATTATATGAAGTTATTCTGCCATCTTATCATCAGTTGGGAGCAACAACCAACTACAACTACCAAAACCTCACACAATGTTTCTCCAAGCTCCATATTCTCTGCTAAGTAACGTTCAACCCGCCCACGTCTATACCCTTCCCAAGCCGTTTGTAACTGATGTTTAATTATTGAACATTTTTGTTCCTCTTGTTGTGTATTTCTGGTGCCTGTGGTTGTGGTTTGATTGTCGCCTGACCTTTGCTTGTTTTATTGAATACAGCTTTGCCTCCTGATTTCATTTATTCTGCCTGTATGTTATAAAGACTCTCTTTAACTCCACTTGCATCCACACAATCCCAGAACATTTAGACTTTTTTAAAGAAGCAAAATGAAAGAAATAATTAAACAAGATCAGTATTTGTTTAAATACTTGCGCCACAGTCTTTTTTTCAATTCTTCATTCTGTGTTTGTTTTTCTATCATCATGCATTTTTTTTATCTGTCTAGTTATACAATTTTATATTCATACCTGGTGGTGTTGTTCCTGAAAAAAGAAAAATAATTATAATTATATATATATATAAAATAGAGCGAGAGAGAGAGAGAGAGAGAGAGAGAGAGAGAGAGAGAGAGAGAGTGTGTGTGTATGTGTGTGTATGTGTGTGTGTGTGTGTGTTACAACATATATGTGTTTGTGTTTATTACCTGGAGAGTCTGAAAAAAAAGGAACAGAATATTTGTATTATTTTTTATTATTATTATGAACATGTACATTAAATCTATACATGTAAATAGAAAAGACGAGTTACAGCTGGACTGAAGTGTGTGTTGTGGAAGCAGCTCACCGCTGAAGTCCCAGCGTGCGACGAATCCTCCGCCGTTTACGTTGGCATCGCTGGAGAACTGCACAGTGAGAATATTCCCTGTCGAGTGGAAAGACCTCAGCTGTGATCCACACATTCTTCCCAATAACGGAGACGAAGATGACGGACCATCATACACATTCACAGCGTCGTACCTGCAGCCTGAACTCATCTCGATACTAAGAACACAAACACACACACACACACACACACACACACACACACACACACACACACACACTGGGTTGTACATTCAGATAGGACTTACCTCAACACTAAGAATAACACACACACACACACACACACACACACACACACACACACACAGAGACTGGGTTGTACATTCAGACAGGACTTTCCTCAATACTAAGAATAACACACACACACACACACACACACACACACACACTGGGTTGTACATTCAGACAGGACTTTCCTCAATACTAAGAATAACACACACACACACACACACACACACACACACACACACACACAGACATTGTCCAGATGTGTCTGATTCTAAAGCGGAGTGATGGAGCTGAGGTCAGAAAAAGGAGAAATGTCGAGTCGGATAAGAAGAAGAATCAATTATTTACTCGACGTATGAGAATCTCAGGATGATGAACTTCTGATTCCGGCTCTGGATGGTCCACGTGCAGTGAGCATAGTGCGGGTATCTGCTCGGGTAATTGGGGCTGGAGAATTCTCCTCCCGGGGCAGTGAAGTGTCCGCTACACGACCCTGGCGGCCATGACACTAATGAAACAGCCGTTATTATATTGTTAGAAAGTAGAACTTGGAAGTCGAAGTCGGAAGGACAAGATTAATCTTTTACCTGGATCTATGGTTGATTCAAACGGAGCTAGTGAAGCATCATAATCTGCTAAAGATCAGATTAGATTTGATTAGATTCGATTCGATTAGATTTAACTTTGACATTTACTAGCATTTAACAAAAAAAAAAACTATCATTTTTAACAATTTTTTCCCCAACTGGGACTGAGACTCCTTCCATAACAGATTATATGAAATTGAAAATGAAGAGTTTTTTAATTGTCACATTTTCATTATAGCGCAATGAAACTCTTTCTTCACTGTCGCAGCTTGGTATGAAGTCGGGGTCAGAGCACAGGGTCCGCTATCATACAGGGAGAACAGAAGGGCCTTGCTCAAGGGTCTAAGAGCGGCAGCTTGGCGATCCCAGGGCTTGAACCACTAACCACCTGATCAGTAACCCAAATCCTTAACCACTGAGCTCCCACATCCTCTTAAATAAATCATTACTTCTAGGTTCTGATTGGTCAGAAGATTGTTCTTTAGGGAAGCAGATCCGTCTGTAATTAAAGATTTTTTATTAACACGCTTGAACAGATTTCTATTGCAAAATCTTTTCAAAAACTAAACTTGTCATCAAAAACTTGTGTGGAAAGGAATGGATTCAAAATAATTGTTGATATGATGAAGTTTTCAGTAAAGGATATAATTGTTTAAGAATAATAGAAGGAGACTCCAGTTTCAGCTGTAAAGCTTGAAAAAGAAATTTTTTATTCTTTCATTGTCATTTTCTAATTGGTTGATTGTTTTAGTCAGAAATGAAAGTAATGAAGTTACTGTACTGTTAGGATTAAGATAGTTCTCACACCGGTTCTCTAAACACATTGCTATGTTGTGTGTTCAGTGTCTATAGGATCTTTATGATGTGAGTATATCAGGTACACAGGAAGTCTGTTATCTGCATTAAACTGAAGAAGAACGTGTGCTGTGTGATTCTTCTCTGATCAGAAAAGGCACCACAAGCATCGTAGATCACATGGGAAACCTCTCCAAGAATTAAGTTATGTTTGGGCATAATGAAAATCTAACATGTACTTAAGTAGATGTTTCTGGTATCTGTATCTAACTTCACAATTTATTTTTTTCAGACATTTTACCTTCTCTCGTTACATTTTTACACAAATATCTGTACTTTCCACTTCTTACATTTTCAGATTTGTTACTTTAGTTTTAATCTATTTGGTGACGCACACCACAGACGTAGACTATTGTTTCTGGAGCTCACAATGAGCAGGCAGAAGGCAGTAAGAAGTCTGAGGTTAACGTGGATGAGACAGAGGGAGTCAGTGATGAGAACATGACTGAGAACAGAGACATTCCTGATCACCTGATCATCATCATCTTTTCTCTGCTTGTGTTCTATATGGTGGATCTTCAGTCTGGATACATTCATTAGAGAACAACATCCTAAATTCTTCTGTATTAATATATTAATAAAAAGTGAGGTTCAGTTACAGTGTGACACTAAAACAGGTAGTAATAATCACTACTTTTTACTGAAGAACATCTCAGAGCCCAAACTTCTTTACTTTAACTTGAGTAAAAAAGTGCAGTCAGAACTTCAACTTTTACAAAAGTCTTTTAAAACATCAGTATCTGCACTTCTGCTGAGTGAAGGATGTGTGGACTTTTGCCACCTCTGGTTAGTACAGTATAACAGGAATAAAGCAATCATTTTATAAATATAAATCCATTTATAAATATATATATATGTACATTTATAAAGTACACTCTATGGACAGCAGTATTGGGACACCTGACATTACAGGACTTTAATGCAACTTTTTGAACAAAAAGCTTTTTTATATAAAACTGTTTTTGCATTAAATAAACAATATCCAGGTCTCAGTAAGTCTCATCTTAGTCTCTCAACCATCATTCGTTCTTGTAATCCATTCTCATTAAACAAAAATGCACAATGTTTGGACTATTTCATGACGAACACAAATAGAAGGCAAAAGCAGTGACTTACGCGTGGTGAACCCAGAGGCATGCCCCAACAGAGAGGAGCTGAGTAGAAATATCACAACTCCAAACTCCATCTTTTCTCACCTGCAGAAGTTTCAGCCTTCACAGAGGTTTATATAGCAAGGAAAAGCAGAAGTCAGATACTTCCTTATGACGCTCGTCTCCTGGAATATGCTGTAAAAGATATAGTGTGGGAATGGAGCACCTGCCAGGGTTTAATATTACTTATTGATTTCACCTGTCTGCATTCCACACCTTTGTGCTTAACAGGATTATGCAATAATGCAAACAAAGACCTTTATATCCCGAGTTAGAGGCATGCAATTGTACTGGGTTTCTTTGGATGCTGTGCACAAAGCGATATGGTTACACGGGTTGGAGTGGAAGTTCTTTAGCAGCCTGATGTAAAGCTCTGACCTCAACTTTACTGGGGTGAATTGGAATGCTGGCTCCACCCCAGTCCTCCAACACCGTCCTTACCCCCCAACACCGTTATGGTTAAATGAGCAGAATCTCTTAAATCTAGTGGAACATTTTCCCAAAAGAGTGAAAGTTCAAAGGCTCTGACCAAACATATGGTCAGGTTTGTGTGGGTGTCTATCGATCATTCGAGCTGTCTGTCTGTCTGTCTGTCTGTCTGTCTGTCTGTCTGTCTGTCTGTCTGTTCAATTAAATCTTGTTTATTTCTAGAGCACTTCAAACAATGGACATTGTCTCAAAACAGCTTTACAGAAATAAAGTGGTTATAAAGCTGTTTTAAAGAATGTATAAGTTTGTTCCTTATAATTTATAAAAGTTTATCCCTAATGAGCGAGGCAGTGGCGACTGTGGCAACATTTACATTTTCTTTTGTGGCATTTAGAAGAAGCTCGTGTTCAGAGCGAAACAAAAGTGCTTTGAGTCTCTATCAATGAATAAATCTACACTGGTACACTAGATTACAGACGTAAGATAAATCAGACTACAGCTCTGTTGAGAGGATTTTTTAATGTTAAAAACATAGCAAACCAGGAAAAGTGCTAATTTCTGTGTTTCAGGAGAAGGTAGGTCTTCACCTGTGGCTTGAAGATAGCCAGGGACTCTGTAAGGACGTCTAGGGAAAGTTCATTCCACCACCTCGGTGCCAGAACAGAGAAGAGCCTTGAAGTGTACTTACCTCTCATCCTACAATCTAGATAACATTACGCCTCCATCTCTTACGCCTAAATTATCATCAAATAACCAGATGCTTCACACGGCCACTGTCACAATACTGGCAGTTTCCGTCCATCTCAATTTTATTTATTTTTTTAAATATCAAAAGAAACGTGTAGCTTAGTCTTGGCTATTCACATATTCACGTGCTTGGAGATAAAAGAACAGACCATAATCACTTGATTGGATATACTGATTGCAAAAAGTAAAAAAAGTGAAAAGTACCCCAGGTAATGTCTCACCTGGTACAGAGAGTAAAAAACGCTCAAGTTCCACTTAACCTCCACATCATGTGGTCACTTGTGCACATCATAAAAACATTTCTTGTTGCTTTGATCAAATTGCGAAGGCTTTCGAACACTAATTTATCTGACTGTGTACGAGTGTCTGCTGTTTCCTACATTATCAATTGTTTCTGTCAAAATATATTATTCTGTTTCATCTGAAAAGTTTTAACCCCTAAACCATCTCAGCATCAGTTCATTGCATGTCACTGAATGCAGTTGTCATGATATGTCAAACTTAAATTTCTATATTACGTTTTTGTAAATGTGTCTAAAACTGATGCAGATGAATCTTCAGTGTCACTAATGAAAGCGAGTGATCAGCTGATTCTCTTTAACGGGTCAACATTGTATTTCATAAACATTTACAGCTTTACTTTTGACTTGACTGTTACTGGACACTGGACCGTCTCTGACACTGGGGACACTAAAAACGTTACATAAATGTCTTTTTAAAACTCCACCAGGACTGTAAATAGAACTTACATTACTTAATAAATATTAACAGTGTGAAATCCTGCTCTTTAGTTATAACTAAATAAGTAACTGATTGAACAGAGGAGATACATGGCTGTGAGAGAGAGAGAGAGAGAGAGAGAGAGAGAGAGAGAGAGAGAGAGAGAGAGAGAGAGAGATGTACTTTATTGATCCACAGGGAAAATTCTGTGTGCTAGACCAACAAAAGACCAGAGGCAGTACAGTTTTTCTCAGTTGCTTTGGTTTATTTCTCGAATCATCCTAAATGTTTAAACATCAGTGAAGTGCATTTAAAAATCAATGTGTACAAACAGCAAAACACACAAAATCATCCAAATGTTTATTCATGTTATCAGTGTGATGCTGCACAGTTTCAGGATTTCTTGATATAAACTATGGTTTGGATCTCAGAGACTGAAAATGCACATTTTACTTCCTTCTGTTTGCACAAATCTGTCTGTATTCACTCTCCAATTGAAGGTTCACATGATTCACCTTCATTCATCATTTGAAGAAACATTTACAAAAA